>NC_133332.1:80511902-80666902 GCF_042186555.1 Aquarana catesbeiana | reverse complement strand
TGGCAAACAGAGATGGTATTCTGCATACCTTGGTTGTAACAAGTGGTTATTTGAGTTACTGTTGCCTTTCTATCATCTCAAACCTACCTATTCTCCTCTAACATCTGACATCAACAAGGTATTTTCCTCCACACAACTGCTGCTCACTAGATATTTTCTCTTTTTCAGACCATTCTCTGTAAACCTTAGAAACCTTAGGTTGTGCGTGAAAATTCGAGTAGATCAGCAGTTTTTGAAATACTCAGACAAGCTCGTTTGGCACCAACAACCATGCCACATTCAAAGTCACCTATTTATAGGTGGAGTCTACTGGTTTATTCAGCTGCTATGTATACAAGCATCTTGGGTACTACAATAATGAGATCTTCTTGCTCTGATTCCTTACTCTGTTTTGTTTCACCTAGGTGTTTTGGGCATCTATGACAACCTTTGTGTGTTCCAGCTTTTCAAGCTTTATTAAAAAGCTCTCAAGATATAAGGAACAGTCAGGTGGTTAATTTTCCAGTATCTACCAAAAACCGAGACATTAGTTTAGGTGGACTAGCTCTTTAAAGTGCACATCAAGCCAGAACTTTCAATGACAGGTTGTTATTTGGACATTGGCATACCGCTGTCTGCAAAAGGAACACTGGCAATACACAATACTGGTGAGATTTGTAAAAGTTCTATTATATTTAATGCAAGTGATGACTGAAGAATCCTGCATTAGCACACTTTTATTTGGAATTATTAGAGCCCTTGCACACTGGGACGGGGGCGGCGTCGGCGTCGGCGGTAAAACGCCGCTATTATTAGCGGTGTTTTACCGTCGGTATTCGGCCGCTAGCGGGGCAGTTTTACCCCCCGCTAGCGGCCGAGAAAGGGTTAAATACCACCGCAAAGCGCCTCTGCAGAGGCGCTTTGCTGGCGGTATAGCCGCGCCGTCCCATTGATTTCAATGGGCAGGAGCGGTAAAGGAGCGGTATACACTCCGCTCCTTCACCGCTCCGAAGATGCTGCTGGCAGGACTTTTTTTTACCGTCCTGCCAGTGCACCGCTCCAGTGTGAAAGCCCTCGGGGCTTTCACACTGGATACACAGCAGCGGCACTTTCAGGTCGGTTTGCAGGCGCTATTATTAGCGCAATAGCGCCTGCAAACCGCCCCAGTGTGCAAGGGCTCTTAGAGGAACTATCTTTTTTAGTACAGCTTTTGCTCTATTAGAACTCTGGATAGCAGAGAAAAAAGCTGTTCTAATCCTTCTCAACTCTATTGAAAACAAAAAAAGGAAAAAAAATACACTTTAAAAAGGTGTGCATTTAATTCCATAAAGCCTTTAATTCAACAAACCTACACATCACTGAAGTAGAGAAGTCTTGCCTTACAGGCAATAAAAGTTTTATAGAGCAATTTACAAATTGATACCATGCGGTTACAAATGTCCTTTATGCTGCTGTCAGGAAATCATCTAGAGTCTTAGATACATTTGGAGGTGGATTCTGAAAGGCTTAAGAGGTGGGGCTTGAAGAGGACACGAGTGGAGACAATTCCAGAAGACTAATGCCCTGTATACACGGTCGGATTTTTCCGATGGAAAATGTGTGATAGGCTCCATCACACATTTTTCATCGGAATTTCCGACACACAAAGTTTGAGAGCAGGCTATAAAATTTTTCGACAACAAAATCCATTGTCGGAAATTCCAATCATGTGTACACAAATCCGATGCACAAAGTGCCACGCATGCTCAGAATAAATTAAGAGACGAAAGCTATTGGCTACTGCCCCGTTTATAGTCCCGACGTACGTGTTTTACTTCACCGCGTTCAGAACGATCGGATTTTCCGTCAAGTTTGTGCGACCGTGTGTATGCAAAACAACTTTGAGCCAACATCTGTCGGAAAAAATCCATGGATTTTGTTGTCGGAATGTCCGATCAATGTCCGACCGTGTGTACAGGGCATAAGCCTACCTTTAAAAGAAAAAGAATAAATGCACATATATTTGCAGAGGAAAGAAATGTGCAAAGGGAAGACACATACAGGAGAGGTACAGTGGCTGCACACCCCAAAACAAATTGTGTAACATGGGAAAATTCCCCCAGGGGGGCTTTAAAACAGCAATACGAGCAATTCAAAAAAGGAATTATATAAAAATATTTTATTTGGAAACATGTGAGGTCAATAGCATGTTGCCATATCAAAAAATATGCCCTAGTTGGGGGATAACAAAAACATTCCACATTTACAGAAAGTAAACACAAAGTTACAGCATCACATATCATTGGTCTGTTGTGATAATGCCCCAACACGTTTCAACCCATGTGGTCTTCTTCAGGGGTTGGTTTGCTATAGAGAGATATATTTAGTATCTAAGCCTACCTTTAAAGGAAAAAGAATAAATGCACATATATTTGCAAAGGAAAAAAAAATGTGCATTTATTATTTTTTTGCATATACTCCTGCAAATTCTTCCTCCAGCTTTATCTTCGTATCGAGGTACAGACCTTCAGGTGAAGAGCTGAAGGAAGTGTTAATGCACTATGAATGTGATGATTATCGCACTTGTGTTCCATTGAGAACTACAAGTCCATGTGCTGCTGTGGCAGAAAGGACTTGAAGCTCCACACAGCCATGCAAATTTATTTGTATGTTGTGTACAGCCTATATCATCTAGTAAAATGTGATCTCCTCCTATTTAACCACTTCATGCCCATGCTATAGCCAAAAGACGGCTCGGGTGCCCCCACAGCAAGCTGCTGGCTGAGGGGCACTCAAAGGAGGGAGGGGCTAGGAGCAGCGAAGAGGAACCCGAGAAGAGGACGATTCGGGCTGCTCTGTGCAAAACCAACTGCATAGAGCAGATAAGTATAACATGGTTGTTATTAAAAAAAAAAAAAAAATGAGCCTTTACCATCACTTTAAAGAGTATTGTCATTGTACTGTCTACCCTCATGTTGTAAAGTGCTGCGTAAACTGTCAGTGCTATATAAATCCTGTATAATAATAATAATAATAATAATAATAAAGGTAAAAGGTTTTTCACCTTAATGCATTCTATGCATTAAAGTTAAAAACTTTTACGTACAGATCCCCCCACAGCCCCCCCAAAATACTCACATGAGCCTGGTCTAGCGCTGTGCACTCTGCAGCAGCTCTTTTCCCCTCTCCTGGCTCTCATAGGCTTGACTGAGAGCACAGCGAGCCATTGGCTCCTGCTGCTGCCAGTCAAAATCTGTGAGCATAGAGCGGCCCGAGCTGGGCTGTGTGTCTAAATAGACTTTAACAGCCCAGCATGGGAGCTAGCACGCACGAGTGCTTCCATGGGAAGTGGCTATGGGGCACTTAGTGGCAGGGAAGAGCCAGGAGCACTGCCAGGGGATCCGAAAAGATGAGGATCGGGGCTGCTCTATGCAAAACTATTGCACAGAGCAGGTAAGTATGACATGTTTTTTATTTTAGGTTTGATCATGCAAGCATAAACCAAAATACATTCAAAGTGATAGCATAACAATTAATTTTTATTCTTTAAATTGCAGGATATTACAAGCTATTTGGAATAAACTTCAAACTGGTAGAAATTCTATGTGGCTAAAAAAGACTTTAAATCAAACTGTAATGCTAAGAATCAAAAGCTAACAAATGTTTCTCTTTACAGGTTCAATATTTTCTCCAGTGTTGGTGACGGCCCAATGTACGTAAGATGAAGTGCAATCAAACCTTTTCTTTGTATACTTTCTGACATCTTATTATTTTCCATAAAGAAAAGAGTTCCAGGCGCTGATGACGGACGATTCACCCAAGTGTAATGTAAACACAGCTGAACCATGCCGCTGTCTAATAGCATGGGATTGGATGCTGAAATACTAAAGATAGTGTGGGTTGGACAGCGTTCAGAAGCTGGACTTAAGTATTGGATGGTGGCTGCAATAAACCACATATGCTCTCAAAGAATTGCTGGTACTTTAATTGTAAAAAAAGGTGATAAAAACAGTACAATTGTTGCATGGTTATGTTAACGCTACCACACCGGCTGCAAAGCTGACTGGGGCACTGATGAGTTGAAGTGTCAGACCATGAGGATCTTATGGTGGGATGCCGACCTAGAATGCCACGGTGCTGGCTGGACTGCACCAGCCAGCTTTAAGGCCGAATCAGTGTGTGGGCCGCCAGCAAACAAGGATGGTGTCACTGACGCTGGCAATGTGGATGCTCCCAAGGAAGAGATGCCATGGTGAACAGCAAGGAGGATGGCGTCACAGAGGTCCAGACCAGAAGTGATGTGTCCAAGGAAGCAGACGCGGCCAGCGTAGAACGCAAGCGTCCCTGTTGCCATAACTACTGGTTTTGTGTGTATGCGTTTTGTCAAGTAATGTGATTATCGGATAAAAGAAGCTTAAATACCCAGTGTGGGGGCGGAACGGGGCAGAGATTGAGAAAGGTCTAGACCAATTAACCCATCAGAGCCCCTGTCCATTAAAAACTTGGAAACTGTTAAGTGTCACTTAGATTAAAAGTTACAATATATATATATATATATATATATATATATATATATATCTATATATATATATATATATATATATATAGATATATATATATATATATATATATATATATATATTAATTAATTAATATATTAGATGTTATATGAAGTATACATAAAAAATAATAATAAATTAAATAAAAATAAAAATGAAACAACAAATTCTGATAAATGATAAATGATGTGCATATGTATACATACATAAGTATATATACATATATGCATGTATAAAAAAATGCTAAAAAAATACCAAGGAGATCAAAAAGGATATATAAAAGGCAAAGTAAAGTATATCTGGCAAGACAATACACCATTAGTTCAGACAACATTGTGTACTTCTAGGTCCTCATTCGACCCATTGGGTGACAAAGAGCCAAAATTATAAATCCAAAACACTTCTCGCCTTCATAGAAGAGAAAAACTTGCATTATCAGTTAGAGTACCTTTGGGAATGGCCCCAATCGCCATCACCTCCAAGCTTCTAAAGTTTTTATTGTGTGCCTGGAGGAAATGGCGAGGCACACTATGCTTATCACAGCCCTTGAATATGAATCTGTGGTGCTCACCTATGCGCCTATGCAAAGTGCGCATGGTGCGTTCTACATAAAGTAGGCTGCAGGGGCACTGCAGAACATAGATGACAAACTCCGTAGAGCATGTGATAAATTGTTTGATGTGGCATATTTTACCTTTATTGTCACTTATTTCCGCTCGTCCATGAGGGATAGGTTAGCATGTAAGACATCCCCTCTGTTGCGGCATGTAAGAAATACCAACTCTGTTATCAAAATAAGATCTAATATCATAATGGGGTTTTTTATTTGTCATGCATAACTTACTGGGGGTAAGATGTTTTTCAATGTGCGAGCCAACCTAAATGTGACTTGGGGGGCCGAAGTTAGTATGGGAGCCAATCTCTGATCCAACTTTAACCACTTCCCGACCAGTCGCCGTACTTATATGGCAGCAGGTCGGCTCTCCTGCGTGAACCGACATACCCGTACTTTGGTCCGTACATGTGAGATTGTGGACATGCGGGTCCGGCGGACATGATGTCTGCTGGCCATCCGCGATCGCTGTACACAAGGTGGATCCCTGTTCTGACAGGGGACATCTCACAGATCCAGTGATTACCAGTGATCAGGAACAGCAATCCCTATCATGTCCCAGGCAGCCCATCCCCCCCTACAGTTAGAACATGCTGAGGGAACATATTTAACCCCTTGATCACCCCCTAGTGTTAACCTCTTCCCCACCAGTGTCATATATACATTGATCAGTGCATTTTTATAGCACTGATCAATGTAATAATGTCACTGGTCCCCAAAAAGTATAATTTAGGGTCAGATTTGTCCGCTGCAATGTCTCAGTCCCGCTAAAAATCACAGATCACCGCCATTACCAGTAAAAATAATAAAAAATAAATAAAAGTCCTTAAATCTATCCCATAGTTTGTAGATGCGATAACTTTTGCGCAAACCAATCAATATATGCCTATTGTGATTTTTTTTTACCAAAAATATGTGGAAGAATACATATTGACCTAAACTGATAAATACATTTGTTTTTTATATATTTTTTTGGATCTGTATTATCGCAGAAAGTTAAAAAAAAAAATTTTTTCAAAATTGTCACTATTTTTTGTTTATAGCTCAAAAAATAAAAACAACAGAGGTGATCAAATACCACCAAAAGAAAGCTCTATTTGTGGGAAAAAAAGGGCATCAATTTTGTTTGAGTACAACTTCGCATGACCGCGCAATTGTCAGTTAAAGCAAAGCAGTGCTGTATCGCAAAAAAATGGCCTGGTCATTAAGGAGGCAAATCCTTCCAGGGCAGAAGGGGTTAAAATGCCATAATGTTTATTTAAAATTTTTGAAATGGACTTGTATTCATCATTAAATGTACTTATAAATCTTATTACATTAGTCTTATCTTTTGGACTGTTCCCATCCTTTGTAATATGCTGGGGGTTTACATTTTTATCAAATACTTCTTTCACCATAGCAGAAGGATATCCTTTGTCTTCACATTTTTTGGACATCAAAGCTCCCTGTGTATAATTGTCCTCCATTTTGGTACGATTTCTGAGCAACCTATTGAATTGTCCTCCAGGAATAATCCTTATGCAAGCTGGATGGTGACAGCTGGAATGATGGAGATAGGAATTGCCACAAGTGGGTTTGGTGTGATTCTTATGCAGCGTACACATGGTCTGACTTTTCGACCGGACTTGTTCAACGGACGCCGACGGACCAAATCCGATCGTGTATGGGCTTCAACGGACCTTCTGCAGATTTTTACAGTCACAAATCTGACGGACTTTAGATTTGGAACATGCTTCAAATCTTTATGTCGTAACTCCGCGGGACCCAGAAATCCGCTCGTCTGTATGCTAGTTCGACGAACAAAAACCCACGCTAGGGCAGCTATTGGCTCCTGGCTATCAACTTCCTTATTTTAGTCCGGTGTACGTCATCACGTACGAATCCATCGGACTTTGGTGTGATCGTGTGTAGGCAAGTCCGTTCATTAAAAAGTTCATGGGAAGTCCGTCGAAAGTCCGCTGGAAAGTCTGTTGGACCAGTCCGGTCGAAAAGTCCGCCCGTGTGTACGCGGTCTTACTGGTAATGGTATCACTCTTATGTGAGAGAACAAGGTCCAAAAAAATGTTTTATATATTTTTTTATATATATTGATAATACAACATATCATGGATTGCTATTGTTTAGATGGTTTTATGTCTATAAGTATGAATATAGTTATTATTTAGGTATGTATATTTATATATATATATATATATATATATATATATATATATATATATATATATATATATTATAACTTTTAATCTAAGTGACACTTAACAGTTTCCAAGGACAGGAGCTCTGATAAGGTTAATTGGTCTAGACCTTTCTTAATCTCAATCTCTGCCCCGTCCCGCCCCCACGCTGGGTATATAAGCTTCTGTTAGCCAATAATCACGTGACTTGACAAAGCGCTTGTGCACAAAACCGGTAGTCACGGCAACAGGGACTTTTGCATTCCACGCTGGCCGCGTCTGCTTCCTTGGACACGTCACTTCAGGTCTGGACCTCGGTAACGCCTTCCTCGGCGTCTCTTCCTTGGATACAGTCAGCCATGGGAGCATCCACATTGCCAGCATCAGTGACACCATCCTTGTTTGCCTGCGGGCCTGGCACCCCACACACTGATCCAGCCAGCACCGTGGCAATTTTAGGTTAAAGCTGGCTTGTGCAGTCCAGTCAGCACCGTGGCATTCTACGTCGGCATCCCACCATTGGATCCTCCTGGTCTGACACTTCAACTCATCAGTGCCCCAGTCAGCTCCGCAGCCGGTGTGGTAACATTTACATAACCATGCAACAATTGTACTGTTTTTATCACTTTTTTTACAATTAAAGTACCAGAAATTCTTTGAGAGCATATCTGGTTTATTGCAGCCACCATCCAATACTTATTATTTTCCATGTCTCATATATCGTAAGAATGATATAAAATGCACTAATCCCCAGTGGTGAGACATACAGATGTGTGAGGCCTTATATGGGAGCATGGTCATCACTGCCACCCAATTCATTTTCTTTTAAATAGTGCTGCAGGGAGACTCTATGATTGGAGGAAGGGCCTGTCACTTGACTTTGGTGGGTCACGTGACCAGGCTTAGTACACATTTTTAAAGCACACTGTTGTACTTTATAAATAGGAAGTGTTATTTTTTTTAAAGTAGTGGAATGACTGCAGTAAAGGCATGCAACATCAATATACATGGACCCTTTAAAGAATATAATACATTATCGCTCATGTTAAATACCCAACCATGTGCAAAATTTAAATAAAAGAAAAAGGGATTTGTGTTGCACCTGATTGAAGAGAACAATGGATCACTTTATTCACAAAGTGAGAATTAATTTGCTAAATTAAAAGTCTCTACCTCTGTATAATAGTAAGCCTGTCTGTATGATTGAGCAGACACACCTCTATTTACAGAACATTGAATAGGACATTCAGAAAACATTTACTTTATATTTCTGGTGCAGTAAATGTCTTGGGAATGTCACATATGCAAATGTATAAATGTTCTGCCGAGTGTGCAAGATATCAACTAACTAAAAGTTTGCTTATTACCTTATTTTGTAATGTGGAGAAAAAAATAAATACAATATATAGAGTATATACTAGATATAGATATATATATAGATATAAATAGATAGATAGATAGATAGATAGATAGATAGATAGATAGATAGATAGATAGATAGATAGATAGATAGATAGATAGATAGATAGATAGATAGATAGATAGATAGATAGATAGATAGATAGATAGATAGATCAGGATGAGAGGGAGGTTTTTGTTTGAAGATCCAAAACATATTAAACATCTATAACTAAGATTTCATTTTTGATGGGACTGACCCTTTCAACTCATATACACAGAGGATTATCCTTAAATTCTTAAATAAGATTATGGTTTTGCATTACATGATTATTTTTTTTCTTTCACTTCAATACATTGCAGCTTCAACCACTACAGCAACACCAATTCCAACTGCAGCTCCAACTACTACAGAAGCAACAACTACTACAGAAACACCAACTACTACAGCAGAGCCAACTACTACAGAAACACCAACTACTACAGCAGAGCCAACTACTACAGAAACACCAACTACTACAGAAACACCAACTACTACAGAAGCACCAACAACTACAGAAACACCAACTACTACAGAAACACCAACTACTACAGAAGCACCAACTACTACAGAAGCACAACCTACTACAGAAACACCAACTACTACAGAAGCACCAACTACTACAGAAACACCAACTACTACAGAAGCACCAACTACTACAGAAGCACCAACTACTACTGAAGCACCAACTACTACAGAAACACCAACTACTACAGAAGCACCAACTACTACAGAAACACCAACTACTACAGAAGCGCCAACTACTACTGAAGCACCAACTACTACAGAAACACCAACTACTACAGAAGCACCAACTACTACAGAAACACCAACTACTACAGAAGCACCAACTACTACAGAAGCACCAACTACTACAGAAACACCAACTACTACAGAAGCACCAACTACTACAGAAACACCAACTACTACAGAAGCACCAACTACTACAGAAGCACCAACTACTACAGAAACACCAACTACTACTGAAGCACCAACTACTACAGAAGCACCAACTACTACAGAAACACCAACTACTACAGAAGCACCAACTACTACAGAAGCACCAACTACTACTGAAGCACCAACTACTACTGTAGCGCCAACTACTACAGAAGCACCAACTACTACAGAAGCGCCAACTACTACTGAAGCATCAACTACTACAGAAGCACCAACTACTACAGAAGCGCCAACTACTACAGAAGCGCCAACTACTACAGAAGCACCAACTACTACTGCAGACCCAACAACTACAGAAGCACCAATTACTACTGCAGAGCCAACTACTACAGAAGCACCAACTACTACTGCAGAGCCAACTACTACAGAAGCACCAACTACTACAGAAGCACCAACTACTACAGAAGCACCAACTACTACTGCAGACCCAACAACTACAGAAGCACCAACTACTACAGAAGCACCAACTACTACTGCAGACCCAACTACTACAGAAGCACCAACTACTACAGAAGCACCTAATACTACAGAAACACCAACTACTACTGAAGCACCAACTACTACTGAAGCACCAACTACTACAGAAGCACCAACTACTACAGAAACACCAACTACTACTGAAGCACCAACTACTACAGAAGCACCAACTACTACTGAAGCACCAACTACTACAGAAGCACCAACTACTACAGAAACACGAACTACTACAGAAGCACCAACTACTACTGAAGCACCAACTACTACAGAAGCACCAACTACTACAGAAACACCAACTACTACAGAAGCACCAATTACTACAGAAGCACCAACTACTACAGAAGCGCCAACTACTACAGAAGCGCCAACTACTACAGAAACACCAACTACTACAGAAACGCCAACTACTACTGAAGCGCCAACTACTACAGAAGCGCCAACTACTACAGAAGCACCAACTACTACAGAAGCACCAACTACTACAGAAGCGCCAACTACTACAGAAGCACCAACTACTACAGAAGCGCCAACTACTACAGAAGCACCAACTACTACAGAAGCGCCAACTACTACAGAAGCACCAACTACTACAGAAACACCAACTACTACAGAAGCGCCAACTACTACAGAAGCGCCAACTACTACAGAAGCGCCAACTACTACAGAAACACCAACTACTACAGAAACACCAACTACTACTGAAGCACCAACTACTACAGAAGCGCCAACTACTACAGAAGCACCAACTACTACTGAAGCACCAACTACTACAGAAGCACCAACTACTACAGAAACACCAACTACTACTGAAGCACCAACTACTACAGAAGCGCCAACTACTACAGAAGCGCCAACTACTACAGAAGCACCAACTACTACTGAAGCACCAACTACTACAGAAGCACCAACTACTACAGAAGCGCCAACTACTACAGAAGCGCCAACTACTACAGAAGCACCAACTACTACAGAAGCGCCAACTACCACTTCAGCCCCAATCACTACAGAAACACCAACTACTACTGCAGGGCCAACTACTACTGTAGCGCCAACTACTACAGAAGCACCAACTACTACAGAAGCGCCAACTACTACAGAAGCACCAACTACTACAGAAGCACCAACTACCACTTCAGCCCCAATCACTACAGAAACACCAACTACTACTGCAGCGCCAACTACTACTGAAGCACCAACTACTACTGCAGCGCCAACTACTACAGAAGCACCAACTACTACTGCAGAGCCAACTACTACAGAAGCGCCAACTACTACAGAAGCACCAACTACTACAGAAGTACCAACTACTACAGAAAAACCAACTACTACTGAAGCACCAACTACTACTGTAGCGCCAACTACTACAGAAGCACCAACTACTACAGAAGCGCCAACTACTACAGAAGCACCAACTACTACAGAAGCGCCAACTACTACAGAAGCACCAAATACTACTGAAGCACCAACTACTACAGAAGCGCCAACTACTACAGAAGCGCCAACTACTACAGAAGCACCAACTACTACAGAAGCGCCAACTACTACAGAAGCACCAACTACTACAGAAGCACCAACTACTACTGAAGCACCAACTACTACAGAAGCACCAACTACTACTGAAGCACCAACTACTACAGAAGCACCAACTACTACAGAAGCGCCAACTACTACAGAAGCGCCAACTACTACAGAAGCACCAACTACTACTGCAGACCCAACAACTACAGAAGCACCAATTACTACTGCAGAGCCAACTACTACAGAAGCACCAACTACTACTGCAGAGCCAACTACTACAGAAGCACCAACTACTACAGAAGCACCAACTACTACAGAAGCACCAACTACTACTGCAGACCCAACAACTACAGAAGCACCAACTACTACAGAAGCACCAACTACTACTGCAGACCCAACTACTACAGAAGCACCAACTACTACAGAAGCACCTAATACTACAGAAACACCAACTACTACTGAAGCACCAACTACTACTGAAGCACCAACTACTACAGAAGCACCAACTACTACAGAAGCACCAACTACTACTGAAGCACCAACTACTACAGAAGCACCAACTACTACTGAAGCACCAACTACTACAGAAGCACCAACTACTACAGAAACACGAACTACTACAGAAGCACCAACTACTACTGAAGCACCAACTACTACAGAAGCACCAACTACTACAGAAACACCAACTACTACAGAAGCACCAATTACTACAGAAGCACCAACTACTACAGAAGCGCCAACTACTACAGAAGCACCAACTACTACAGAAACACCAACTACTACAGAAACTACTACTGAAGCACCAACTACTACAGAAGCACCAACTACTACAGAAACACCAACTACTACAGAAGCACCAATTACTACAGAAGCACCAACTACTACAGAAGCGCCAACTACTACAGAAGCACCAACTACTACAGAAACACCAACTACTACAGAAACGCCAACTACTACTGAAGCGCCAACTACTACAGAAGCGCCAACTACTACAGAAGCACCAACTACTACAGAAGCACCAACTACTACAGAAGCGCCAACTACTACAGAAGCACCAACTACTACAGAAGCGCCAACTACTACAGAAGCACCAACTACTACAGAAGCGCCAACTACTACAGAAGCACCAACTACTACAGAAACACCAACTACTACAGAAGCGCCAACTACTACAGAAGCGCCAACTACTACAGAAGCGCCAACTACTACAGAAACACCAACTACTACAGAAACACCAACTACTACTGAAGCACCAACTACTACAGAAGCGCCAACTACTACAGAAGCACCAACTACTACTGAAGCACCAACTACTACAGAAGCACCAACTACTACAGAAACACCAACTACTACTGAAGCACCAACTACTACAGAAGCGCCAACTACTACAGAAGCGCCAACTACTACAGAAGCACCAACTACTACTGCAGAGCCAACTACTACAGAAGCACCAACTACTACTGCAGAGCCAACTACTACAGAAGCACCAACTACTACAGAAGCACCAACTACTACAGAAGCACCAACTACTACTGCAGACCCAACAACTACAGAAGCACCAACTACTACAGAAGCACCAACTACTACTGCAGACCCAACTACTACAGAAGCACCAACTACTACAGAAGCACCTAATACTACAGAAACACCAACTACTACTGAAGCACCAACTACTACTGAAGCACCAACTACTACAGAAGCACCAACTACTACAGAAACACCAACTACTACTGAAGCACCAACTACTACAGAAGCACCAACTACTACTGAAGCACCAACTACTACAGAAGCACCAACTACTACAGAAACACGAACTACTACAGAAGCACCAACTACTACTGAAGCACCAACTACTACAGAAGCACCAACTACTACAGAAACACCAACTACTACAGAAGCACCAATTACTACAGAAGCACCAACTACTACAGAAGCGCCAACTACTACAGAAGCGCCAACTACTACAGAAACACCAACTACTACAGAAACGCCAACTACTACTGAAGAGCCAACTACTACAGAAGCGCCAACTACTACAGAAGCACCAACTACTACAGAAGCACCAACTACTACAGAAGCGCCAACTACTACAGAAGCACCAACTACTACAGAAGCGCCAACTACTACAGAAGCACCAACTACTACAGAAGCGCCAACTACTACAGAAGCACCAACTACTACAGAAACACCAACTACTACAGAAGCGCCAACTACTACAGAAGCGCCAACTACTACAGAAGCGCCAACTACTACAGAAACACCAACTACTACAGAAACACCAACTACTACTGAAGCACCAACTACTACAGAAGCGCCAACTACTACAGAAGCACCAACTACTACTGAAGCACCAACTACTACAGAAGCACCAACTACTACAGAAACACCAAATACTACTGAAGCACCAATTACTACAGAAGCGCCAACTACTACAGAAGCGCCAACTACTACAGAAGCACCAACTACTACTGAAGCACCAACTACTACAGAAGCACCAACTACTACAGAAGCGCCAACTACTACAGAAGCGCCAACTACTACAGAAGCACCAACTACTACAGAAGCGCCAACTACCACTTCAGCCCCAATCACTACAGAAACACCAACTACTACTGCAGGGCCAACTACTACTGTAGCGCCAACTACTACAGAAGCACCAACTACTACAGAAGCGCCAACTACTACAGAAGCACCAACTACTACAGAAGCACCAACTACCACTTCAGCCCCAATCACTACAGAAACACCAACTACTACTGCAGCGCCAACTACTACTGAAGCACCAACTACTACTGCAGCGCCAACTACTACAGAAGCACCAACTACTACTGCAGAGCCAACTACTACAGAAGCGCCAACTACTACAGAAGCACCAACTACTACAGAAAAACCAACTACTACTGAAGCACCAACTACTACTGTAGCGCCAACTACTACAGAAGCACCAACTACTACAGAAGCGCCAACTACTACAGAAGCACCAACTACTACAGAAGCGCCAACTACTACAGAAGCACCAAATACTACTGAAGCACCAACTACTACAGAAGCGCCAACTACTACAGAAGCGCCAACTACTACAGAAGCACCAACTACTACAGAAGCGCCAACTACTACAGAAGCACCAACTACTACAGAAGCACCAACTACTACTGAAGCACCAACTACTACAGAAGCACCAACTACTACTGAAGCACCAACTACTACAGAAGCACCAACTACTACAGAAGCGCCAACTACTACAGAAGCGCCAACTACTACAGAAGCACCAACTACTACTGCAGACCCAACAACTACAGAAGCACCAATTACTACTGCAGAGCCAACTACTACAGAAGCACCAACTACTACTGCAGAGCCAACTACTACAGAAGCACCAACTACTACAGAAGCACCAACTACTACAGAAGCACCAACTACTACTGCAGACCCAACAACTACAGAAGCACCAACTACTACAGAAGCACCAACTACTACTGCAGACCCAACTACTACAGAAGCACCAACTACTACAGAAGCACCTAATACTACAGAAACACCAACTACTACTGAAGCACCAACTACTACTGAAGCACCAACTACTACAGAAGCACCAACTACTACAGAAACACCAACTACTACTGAAGCACCAACTACTACAGAAGCACCAACTACTACTGAAGCACCAACTACTACAGAAGCACCAACTACTACAGAAACACGAACTACTACAGAAGCACCAACTACTACTGAAGCACCAACTACTACAGAAGCACCAACTACTACAGAAACACCAACTACTACAGAAGCACCAATTACTACAGAAGCACCAACTACTACAGAAGCGCCAACTACTACAGAAGCACCAACTACTACAGAAGCACCAACTACTACAGAAGCGCCAACTACTACAGAAGCGCCAACTACTACAGAAGCACCAACTACTACAGAAGCGCCAACTACTACAGAAGCACCAACTACTACAGAAGCGCCAACTACTACAGAAGCACCAACTACTACAGAAACACCAACTACTACTGAAGCACCAACTACTACTGAAGCACCAACTACTACAGAAGCACCAACTACTACAGAAACACCAACTACTACTGAAGCACCAACTACTACAGAAGCACCAACTACTACAGAAGCACCAACTACTACAGAAACACCAACTACTACTGAAGCACCAACTACTACAGAAGCACCAACTACTACAGAAACACGAACTACTACAGAAGCACCAACTACTACTGAAGCACCAACTACTACAGAAGCACCAACTACTACAGAAACACCAACTACTACAGAAGCACCAATTACTACAGAAGCACCAACTACTACAGAAGCGCCAACTACTACAGAAGCACCAACTACTACAGAAACACCAACTACTACAGAAACGCCAACTACTACTGAAGCACCAATTACTACAGAAGCACCAACTACTACAGAAGCGCCAACTACTACAGAAGCACCAACTACTACAGAAACACCAACTACTACTGAAGCACCAACTACTACAGAAGCACCAACTACTACAGAAACACGAACTACTACAGAAGCACCAACTACTACTGAAGCACCAACTACTACAGAAGCACCAACTACTACAGAAACACCAACTACTACAGAAGCACCAATTACTACAGAAGCACCAACTACTACAGAAGCGCCAACTACTACAGAAGCACCAACTACTACAGAAACACCAACTACTACAGAAACGCCAACTACTACTGAAGCGCCAACTACTACAGAAGCGCCAACTACTACAGAAGCACCAACTACTACAGAAGCACCAACTACTACAGAAGCGCCAACTACTACAGAAGCACCAACTACTACAGAAGCGCCAACTACTACAGAAGCACCAACTACTACAGAAGCGCCAACTACTACAGAAGCACCAACTACTACAGAAACACCAACTACTACAGAAGCGCCAACTACTACAGAAGCGCCAACTACTACAGAAGCGCCAACTACTACAGAAACACCAACTACTACAGAAACACCAACTACTACTGAAGCACCAACTACTACAGAAGCGCCAACTACTACAGAAGCACCAACTACTACTGAAGCACCAACTACTACAGAAGCACCAACTACTACAGAAACACCAACTACTACTGAAGCACCAACTACTACAGAAGCGCCTACTACTACAGATGCGCCAACTACTACAGAAGCACCAACTACTACTGAAGCACCAACTACTACAGAAGCACCAACTACTACAGAAGCGCCAACTACTACAGAAGCGCCAACTACTACAGAAGCACCAACTACTACAGAAGCGCCAACTACCACTTCAGCCCCAATCACTACAGAAACACCAACTACTACTGCAGGGCCAACTACTACTGTAGCGCCAACTACTACAGAAGCACCAACTACTACAGAAGCGCCAACTACTACAGAAGCAACAACTACTACAGAAGCACCAACTACCACTTCAGCCCCAATCACTACAGAAACACCAACTACTACTGCAACGCCAACTACTACTGAAGCACCAACTACTACTGCAGCGCCAACTACTACAGAAGCACCAACTACTACTGCAGAGCCAGCTACTACAGAAGCGCCAACTACTACAGAAGCACCAACTACTACAGAAGTACCAACTACTACAGAAAAACCAACTACTACTGAAGCACCAACTACTACTGTAGCGCCAACTACTACAGAAGCACCAACTACTACAGAAGCGCCAACTACTACAGAAGCACCAACTACTACAGAAGCGCCAACTACTACAGAAGCACCAAATACTACTGAAGCACCAACTACTACAGAAG
Organism: Aquarana catesbeiana; assembly: GCF_042186555.1. NCBI lineage: Eukaryota > Metazoa > Chordata > Amphibia > Anura > Ranidae > Aquarana > Aquarana catesbeiana. The sequence continues at coordinate 80,649,419 of NC_133332.1, read as the reverse complement.
CGCCAACTACTACAGAAGCGCCAACTACTACAGAAGCACCAACTACTACAGAAGCGCCAACTACTACAGAAGCACCAACTACTACTGAAGCACCAACTACTACAGAAGCACCAACTACTACTGAAGCACCAACTACTACAGAAGCACCAACTACTACAGAAGCACCAACTACTACAGAAACACCAACTACTACTGAAGCACCAACTACTACAGAAGCACCAACTACTACAGAAGCACCAACTACTACAGAAACACCAACTACTACAGAAGCACCAACTACTACAGAAACACCAACTACTACAGAAGCACCAACTGCTACTGAAGCACCAACTACTACAGAAACACCAACTACTACAGAAGCACCAACTACTACTGAAGCACCAACTACTACAGAAGCACCAACTACTACAGAAACACCAACTACTACAGAAGCACCAACTACTACAGAAGCACCAACTAGTACTGAAGCACCAACTACTACAGAAGCACCAACTACTACAGAAACACCAACTACTACAGAAGCACCAACTACTACTGAAGCACCAACTACTACAGAAACACCAACTACTACAGAAGCACCAACTACTACAGAAGCACCAACAACTACAGAAGCACCAACTACTACAGAAGCACCAACTACTACAGAAACACCAACTACTACAGAAGCACCAACTACTACAGAAGCACCAACTACTACAGAAGCACCAACTACTACAGAAGCACCAACTACTACAGAAACACCAACTACTACAGAAGCACCAACTACTACTGAAGCACCAACTACTACAGAAGCACCAACTACTACAGAAGCACCAACAACTACAGAAACACCAACTACTACTGAAGCGCCAACTACTACAGAAGCACCAACTACTACAGAAACACCAACTACTACTGAAGCGCCAACTACTACAGAAGCGCCAACTACTACAGAAGCGCCAACTACTACTGAAGCGCCAACTACTACAGAAGCGCCAACTACTACTGAAGCGCCAACTACTACAGAAGCGCCAACTACTACAGAAGCGCCAACTACTACTGAAGCGCCAACTACTACAGAAGCACCAACTACTACAGAAGCGCCAACTACTACAGAAACACCAACTACTACAGAAACACCAACTACTACAGAAACACCAACTACTACAGAAGCACCAACTACTACAGAAGCACCAACTACTACTGAAGCACCAACTACTACAGAAGCACCAACTACTACAGAAAAACCAACTACTACAGAAGCACCAACTACTACAGAAGCGCCAACTACTACAGAAGCGCCAACTACTACAGAAGCACCAACTACTACTGAAGCGCCAACTACTACAGAAGCGCCAACTACTACAGAAGCGCCAACTACTACAGAAGCACCAACTACTACAGAAGCGCCAACTACTACAGAAGCGCCAACTACTACAGAAGCACCAACTACTACAGAAACACCAACTACTACAGAAGCACCAACTACTACAGAAGCGCCAACTACTACAGAAGCACCAACTACTACAGAAACACCAACTACTACAGAAACACCAACTACTACAGAAGCACCAACTACTACAGAAGCACCAACTACTACTGAAGCACCAACTACTACTGAAGCACCAACTACTACAGAAACACCAACTACTACAGAAACACCAACTACTACTGAAGCGCCAACTACTACAGAAGCGCCAACTACTACAGAAGCACCAACTACTACAGAAACACCAACTACTACAGAAGCACCAACTACTACAGAAGCGCCAACTACTACAGAAGCACCAACTACTACAGAAGCGCCAACTACTACAGAAGCACCAACTACTACTGAAGCACCAACTACTACAGAAGCACCAACTACTACAGAAGCGCCAACTACTACAGAAGCGCCAACTACTACAGAAGCACCAACTACTACTGCAGACCCAACAACTACAGAAGCACCAACTACTACTGCAGAGCCAACTACTACAGAAGCACCAACTACTACTGCAGAGCCAACTGCTACAGAAGCACCAACTACTACTGCAGAGCCAACTACTACAGAAGCACCAACTACTACAGAAGCACCAACTACTACAGAAGCACCAACTACTACTGCAGACCCAACAACTACAGAAGCACCAACTACTACAGAAGCACCAACTACTACTGCAGACCCAACTACTACAGAAGCACCAACTACTACAGAAGCACCAAATACTACAGAAACACCAACTACTACTGCAGCACCAACTACTACTGAAGCACCAACTACTACAGAAGCACCAACTACTACAGAAACACCAACTACTACAGAAGCACCAACTACTACTGAAGCACCAACTACTACAGAAGCACCAACTACTACAGAAGCACCAACTACTACTGAAGCACCAACTACTACAGAAACGCCAACTACTACAGAAACACCAACTACTACAGAAGCACCAACTACTACAGAAGCGCCAACTACTACAGAAGCACCAACTACTACAGAAACACCAACTACTACAGAAGCACCAACTACTACAGAAGCGCCAACTACTACAGAAACGCCAACTACTACTGAAGCGCCAACTACTACAGAAGCGCCAACTACTACAGAAGCACCAACTACTACAGAAGCACCAACTACTACAGAAACACCAACTACTACAGAAACACCAACTACTACAGAAGCACCAACTACTACAGAAACACCAACTACTACAGAAGCACCAACTACTACTGAAGCACCAACTACTACAGAAGCACCAACTACTACAGAAACACCAACTACTACTGAAGCACCAACTACTACAGAAGCACCAACTACTACAGAAGCACCAACTACTACAGAAACACCAACTACTACAGAAGCACCAACTACTACAGAAACACCAACTACTACAGAAGCACCAACTACTACTGAAGCACCAACTACTACAGAAGCACCAACTACTACAGAAGCACCAACTAGTACTGAAGCACCAACTACTACAGAAGCACCAACTACTACAGAAACACCAACTACTACAGAAACACCAACTACTACAGAAGCACCAACTACTACAGAAGTGCCAACTACTACAGAAGCACCAACTACTACTGAAGCACCAACTACTACTGAAGCACCAACTACTACAGAAGCACCAACTACTACAGAAACACCAACTACTACTGAAGCGCCAACTACTACAGAAGCGCCAACTACTACAGAAGCACCAACTACTACAGAAACACCAACTACTACAGAAGCGCCAACTACTACAGAAGCGCCAACTACTACAGAAGCACCAACTACTACAGAAGCGCCAACTACTACAGAAGCGCCAACTACTACAGAAGCACCAACTACTACTGAAGCACCAACTACTACAGAAGCACCAACTACTACAGAAGCGCCAACTACTACAGAAGCGCCAACTACTACAGAAGCACCAACTACTACTGCAGACCCAACAACTACAGAAGCACCAACTACTACTGCAGAGCCAACTACTACAGAAGCACCAACTACTACTGCAGAGCCAACTACTACAGAAGCACCAACTACTACAGAAGCACCAACTACTACTGCAGACCCAACAACTACAGAAGCACCAACTACTACAGAAGCACCAACTACTACTGCAGACCCAACTACTACAGAAGCACCAACTACTACAGAAGCACCAAATACTACAGAAACACCAACTACTACTGCAGCACCAACTACTACTGAAGCACCAACTACTACAGAAGCACCAACTACTACAGAAACACCAACTACTACAGAAGCACCAACTACTACTGAAGCACCAACTACTACAGAAGCACCAACTACTACAGAAGCACCAACTACTACAGAAGCACCAACTACTACTGAAGCACCAACTACTACAGAAACACCAACTACTACAGAAACACCAACTACTACAGAAGCACCAACTACTACAGAAGCACCAACTACTACAGAAACACCAACTACTACAGAAGCACCAACTACTACAGAAGCGCCAACTACTACAGAAACGCCAACTACTACTGAAGCGCCAACTACTACAGAAGCGCCAACTACTACTGAAGCACCAACTACTACAGAAGCACCAACTACTACAGAAGCGCCAACTACTACAGAAGCGCCAACTACTACAGAAGCGCCAACTACTAAAGAAGCACCAACTACTACAGAAGCGCCAACTACTACAGAAGCGCCAACTACTACAGAAGCACCAACTACTACAGAAACACCAACTACTACAGAAACACCAACTACTACTGAAGCACCAACTACTACAGAAGCACCAACTACTACAGAAACACCAACTGCTACTGAAGCACCAACTACTACAGAAGCGCCAACTACTACAGAAGCGCCAACTACTACAGAAGCACCAACTACTACTGAAGCACCAACTATTACAGAAGCGCCAACTACTACAGAAGCGCCAACTACTACAGAAGCACCAACTACTACAGAAGCGCCAACTACTACAGAAGCACCAACTATTACAGAAGCGCCAACTACCACTTCAGCCCCAATCACTACAGAAACACCAACTACTACTGCAGCGCCAACTACTACTGTAGCGCCAACTACTACAGAAGCACCAACTACTACAGAAGCGCCAACTACTACAGAAGCACCAACTACTACAGAAGCACCAACTACCACTTCAGCCCCAATCACTACAGAAACACCAACTACTACTGCAGCGCCAACTACTACTGAAGCACCAACTACTACTGCAGCGCCAACTACTACTGCAGCGCCAACTACTACAGAAGCACCAACTACTACTGAAGCACCAACTACTACAGAATCACCAACTACTACAGAAGCACCAACTACTACAGAAGCACTAACTACTACTGAAGCACCAACTACTACAGAAACACCAACTACTACAGAAACACCAACTACTACAGAAGCACCAACTACTACAGAAGCACCAACTACTACTGAAGCACCAACTACTACAGAAGCACCAACTACTACAGAAACACCAACTACTACAGAAGCACCAACTACTACAGAAGCGCCAACTACTACAGAAACGCCAACTACTACTGAAGCGCCAACTACTACAGAAGCGCCAACTACTACTGAAGCACCAACTACTACTGAAGCACCAACTACTACAGAAGCACCAACTACTACAGAAGCGCCAACTACTACAGAAGCGCCAACTACTACAGAAGCGCCAACTACTACAGAAGCACCAACTACTACAGAAACGCCAACTACTACAGAAGCGCCAACTACTACAGAAGCGCCAACTACTACAGAAGCACCAACTACTACAGAAACACCAACTACTACAGAAACACTAACTACTACTGAAGCACCAACTACTACAGAAGCACCAACTACTACAGAAGCGCCAACTACTACAGAAGCACCAACTACTACTGAAGCACCAACTACTACAGAAGCACCAACTACTACAGAAACACCAACTACTACTGAAGCACCAACTACTACAGAAGCGCCAATTACTACAGAAGCGCCAACTACTACTGAAGCACCAACCACTACAGAAGCACCAACTACTACAGAAGCGCCAACTACTACAGAAGCACCAACTACTACAGAAGCGCCAACTACTACAGAAGCACCAACTATTACAGAAGCGCCAACTACCACTTCAGCCCCAATCACTACAGAAAGACCAACTACTACTGCAGCGCCAACTACTACTGTAGCGCCAACTACTACAGAAGCACCAACTACTACAGAAGCGCCAACTACTACAGAAGCGCCAACTACTACAGAAGCACCAACTACTACTGCAGACCCAACAACTACAGAAGCACCAACTACTACTGCAGAGCCAACTACTACAGAAGCACCAACTACTACAGAAGCACCAACTACTACAAAAGCACCAACTACTACTGCAGACCCAACAACTACAGAAGCACCAACTACTACAGAAGCACCAACTACTACTGCAGACCCAACTACTACAGAAGCACCAAATACTACAGAAACACCAACTACTACTGAAGCACCAACTACTACTGAAGCACCAACTACTACAGAAGCACCAACTACTACAGAAACACCAACTACTACAGAAGCACCAACTACTACAGAAGCACCAACTACTACAGAAGCACCAACTACTACAGAAGCACCAACTACTACTGAAGCACCAACTACTACAGAAACACCAACTACTACAGAAACACCAACTACTACAGAAGCACCAACTACTACAGAAGCACCAACTACTACTGAAGCACCAACTACTACAGAAGCACCAACTACTACAGAAACACCAACTACTACAGAAGCACCAACTACTACAGAAGCGCCAACTACTACAGAAACGCCAACTACTACTGAAGCGCCAACTACTACAGAAGCGCCAACTACTACTGAAGCACCAACTACTACTGAAGCACCAACTACTACAGAAGCACCAACTACTACAGAGGCGCCAACTACTACAGAAGCGCCAACTACTACAGAAGCGCCAACTACTAAAGAAGCGCCAACTACTACAGAAACACCAACTACTACAGAAGCGCCAACTACTACAGAAGCGCCAACTACTACAGAAACACCAACTACTACAGAAACACCAACTACTACTGAAGCACCAACTACTACAGAAGCACCAACTACTACAGAAGCGCCAACTACTACAGAAGCACCAACTACTACTGAAGCACCAACTACTACAGAAACACCAACTACTACTGAAGCACCAACTACTACAGAAGCGCCAACTACTACAGAAGCGCCAACTACTACAGAAGCACCAACTACTACTGAAGCACCAACTATTACAGAAGCACCAACTACTACAGAAGCGCCAACTACTACAGAAGCACCAACTACTACAGAAGCGCCAACTACTACAGAAGCACCAACTATTACAGAAGCGCCAACTACCACTTCAGCCCCAATCACTACAGAAACACCAACTACTACTGCAGCGCCAACTACTACTGTAGCGCCAACTACTACAGAAGCACCAACTACTACAGAAGCGCCAACTACTACAGAAGCACCAACTACTACAGAAGCACCAACTACCACTTCAGCCCCAATCACTACAGAAACACCAACTACTACTGCAGCGCCAACTACTACTGAAGCACCAACTACTACTGCAGCGCCAACTACTACAGAAGCACCAACTACTACTGAAGCAACAACTACTACAGAAGCACCAACTACTACAGAAACACCAACTACTACAGAAGCACCAACTACTACTGAAGCACCAACTACTACAGAAACACCAACTACTACAGAAACACCAACTACTACAGAAGCACCAACTACTACAGAAACACCAACTACTACAGAAGCACCAACTACTACAGAAGCGCCAACTACTACAGAAGCACCAACTACTACAGAAACACCAACTACTACTGAAGCACCAACTACTACAGAAGCACCAACTACTACAGAAACACCAACTACTACTGAAGCACCAACTACTACAGAAGCACCAACTACTACAGAAGCACCAACTACTACAGAAACACCAACTACTACAGAAGCACCAACTACTACAGAAACACCAACTACTACAGAAGCACCAACTACTACTGAAGCACCAACTACTACAGAAACACCAACTACTACAGAAGCACCAACTACTACTGAAGCACCAACTACTACAGAAGCACCAACTACTACAGAAACACCAACTACTACAGAAGCACCAACTACTACAGAAGCACCAACTAGTACTGAAGCACCAACTACTACAGAAGCACCAACTACTACAGAAACACCAACTACTACAGAAACACCAACTACTACAGAAGCACCAACTACTACAGAAGTGCCAACTACTACAGAAGCACCAACTACTACTGAAGCACCAACTACTACTGAAGCACCAACTACTACAGAAGCACCAACTACTACAGAAACACCAACTACTACTGAAGCGCCAACTACTACAGAAGCGCCAACTACTACAGAAGCACCAACTACTACAGAAACACCAACTACTACAGAAGCGCCAACTACTACAGAAGCGCCAACTACTACAGAAGCACCAACTACTACAGAAGCGCCAACTACTACAGAAGCGCCAACTACTACAGAAGCACCAACTACTACTGAAGCACCAACTACTACAGAAGCACCAACTACTACAGAAGCGCCAACTACTACAGAAGCGCCAACTACTACAGAAGCACCAACTACTACTGCAGACCCAACAACTACAGAAGCACCAACTACTACTGCAGAGCCAACTACTACAGAAGCACCAACTACTACTGCAGAGCCAACTACTACAGAAGCACCAACTACTACAGAAGCACCAACTACTACTGCAGACCCAACAACTACAGAAGCACCAACTACTACAGAAGCACCAACTACTACTGCAGACCCAACTACTACAGAAGCACCAACTACTACAGAAGCACCAAATACTACAGAAACACCAACTACTACTGCAGCACCAACTACTACTGAAGCACCAACTACTACAGAAGCACCAACTACTACAGAAACACCAACTACTACAGAAGCACCAACTACTACTGAAGCACCAACTACTACAGAAGCACCAACTACTACAGAAGCACCAACTACTACAGAAGCACCAACTACTACTGAAGCACCAACTACTACAGAAACACCAACTACTACAGAAACACCAACTACTACAGAAGCACCAACTACTACAGAAGCACCAACTACTACAGAAACACCAACTACTACAGAAGCACCAACTACTACAGAAGCGCCAACTACTACAGAAACGCCAACTACTACTGAAGCGCCAACTACTACAGAAGCGCCAACTACTACTGAAGCACCAACTACTACAGAAGCACCAACTACTACAGAAGCGCCAACTACTACAGAAGCGCCAACTACTACAGAAGCGCCAACTACTAAAGAAGCACCAACTACTACAGAAGCGCCAACTACTACAGAAGCGCCAACTACTACAGAAGCACCAACTACTACAGAAACACCAACTACTACAGAAACACCAACTACTACTGAAGCACCAACTACTACAGAAGCACCAACTACTACAGAAACACCAACTGCTACTGAAGCACCAACTACTACAGAAGCGCCAACTACTACAGAAGCGCCAACTACTACAGAAGCACCAACTACTACTGAAGCACCAACTATTACAGAAGCGCCAACTACTACAGAAGCACCAACTACTACAGAAGCACCAACTACTACAGAAGCGCCAACTACTACAGAAGCACCAACTATTACAGAAGCGCCAACTACCACTTCAGCCCCAATCACTACAGAAACACCAACTACTACTGCAGCGCCAACTACTACTGTAGCGCCAACTACTACAGAAGCACCAACTACTACAGAAGCGCCAACTACTACAGAAGCACCAACTACTACAGAAGCACCAACTACCACTTCAGCCCCAATCACTACAGAAACACCAACTACTACTGCAGCGCCAACTACTACTGAAGCACCAACTACTACTGCAGCGCCAACTACTACTGCAGCGCCAACTACTACAGAAGCACCAACTACTACTGAAGCACCAACTACTACAGAATCACCAACTACTACAGAAGCACCAACTACTACAGAAGCACTAACTACTACTGAAGCACCAACTACTACAGAAACACCAACTACTACAGAAACACCAACTACTACAGAAGCACCAACTACTACAGAAGCACCAACTACTACTGAAGCACCAACTACTACAGAAGCACCAACTACTACAGAAACACCAACTACTACAGAAGCACCAACTACTACAGAAGCGCCAACTACTACAGAAACGCCAACTACTACTGAAGCGCCAACTACTACAGAAGCGCCAACTACTACTGAAGCACCAACTACTACTGAAGCACCAACTACTACAGAAGCACCAACTACTACAGAAGCGCCAACTACTACAGAAGCGCCAACTACTACAGAAGCGCCAACTACTACAGAAGCACCAACTACTACAGAAACGCCAACTACTACAGAAGCGCCAACTACTACAGAAGCGCCAACTACTACAGAAGCACCAACTACTACAGAAACACCAACTACTACAGAAACACTAACTACTACTGAAGCACCAACTACTACAGAAGCACCAACTACTACAGAAGCGCCAACTACTACAGAAGCACCAACTACTACTGAAGCACCAACTACTACAGAAGCACCAACTACTACAGAAACACCAACTACTACTGAAGCACCAACTACTACAGAAGCGCCAATTACTACAGAAGCGCCAACTACTACTGAAGCACCAACCACTACAGAAGCACCAACTACTACAGAAGCGCCAACTACTACAGAAGCACCAACTACTACAGAAGCGCCAACTACTACAGAAGCACCAACTATTACAGAAGCGCCAACTACCACTTCAGCCCCAATCACTACAGAAAGACCAACTACTACTGCAGCGCCAACTACTACTGTAGCGCCAACTACTACAGAAGCACCAACTACTACAGAAGCGCCAACTACTACAGAAGCGCCAACTACTACAGAAGCACCAACTACTACTGCAGACCCAACAACTACAGAAGCACCAACTACTACTGCAGAGCCAACTACTACAGAAGCACCAACTACTACAGAAGCACCAACTACTACAAAAGCACCAACTACTACTGCAGACCCAACAACTACAGAAGCACCAACTACTACAGAAGCACCAACTACTACTGCAGACCCAACTACTACAGAAGCACCAAATACTACAGAAACACCAACTACTACTGAAGCACCAACTACTACTGAAGCACCAACTACTACAGAAGCACCAACTACTACAGAAACACCAACTACTACAGAAGCACCAACTACTACTGAAGCACCAACTACTACAGAAGCACCAACTACTACAGAAGCACCAACTACTACTGAAGCACCAACTACTACAGAAACACCAACTACTACAGAAACACCAACTACTACAGAAGCACCAACTACTACAGAAGCACCAACTACTACTGAAGCACCAACTACTACAGAAGCACCAACTACTACAGAAACACCAACTACTACAGAAGCACCAACTACTACAGAAGCGCCAACTACTACAGAAACGCCAACTACTACTGAAGCGCCAACTACTACAGAAGCGCCAACTACTACTGAAGCACCAACTACTACTGAAGCACCAACTACTACAGAAGCACCAACTACTACAGAGGCGCCAACTACTACAGAAGCGCCAACTACTACAGAAGCGCCAACTACTAAAGAAGCGCCAACTACTACAGAAACACCAACTACTACAGAAGCGCCAACTACTACAGAAGCGCCAACTACTACAGAAGCACCAACTACTACAGAAACACCAACTACTACAGAAACACCAACTACTACTGAAGCACCAACTACTACAGAAGCACCAACTACTACAGAAGCGCCAACTACTACAGAAGCACCAACTACTACTGAAGCACCAACTACTACAGAAACACCAACTACTACTGAAGCACCAACTACTACAGAAGCGCCAACTACTACAGAAGCGCCAACTACTACAGAAGCACCAACTACTACTGAAGCACCAACTATTACAGAAGCACCAACTACTACAGAAGCGCCAACTACTACAGAAGCACCAACTACTACAGAAGCGCCAACTACTACAGAAGCACCAACTATTACAGAAGCGCCAACTACCACTTCAGCCCCAATCACTACAGAAACACCAACTACTACTGCAGCGCCAACTACTACTGTAGCGCCAACTACTACAGAAGCACCAACTACTACAGAAGCGCCAACTACTACAGAAGCACCAACTACTACAGAAGCACCAACTACCACTTCAGCCCCAATCACTACAGAAACACCAACTACTACTGCAGCGCCAACTACTACTGAAGCACCAACTACTACTGCAGCGCCAACTACTACAGAAGCACCAACTACTACTGAAGCAACAACTACTACAGAAGCACCAACTACTACAGAAACACCAACTACTACAGAAGCACCAACTACTACTGAAGCACCAACTACTACAGAAACACCAACTACTACAGAAACACCAACTACTACAGAAGCACCAACTACTACAGAAGCACCAACTACTACTGAAGCACCAACTACTACAGAAGCACCAACTACTACAGAAACACCAACTACTACAGAAGCACCAACTACTACAGAAGCTCCAACTACTACAGAAACGCCAACTACTACTGAAGCGCCAACTACTACAGAAGCGCCAACTACTACTGAAGCACCAACTACTACAGAAGCACCAACTACTACAGAAACACCAACTACTACTGAAGCACCAACTACTACAGAAGCGCCAACTACTACAGAAGCGCCAACTACTACAGAAGCACCAACTACTACTGAAGCACCAACTATTACAGAAGCGCCAACTACTACAGAAGCGCCAACTACTACAGAAGCACCAACTACTACAGAAGCGCCAACTACTACAGAAGCGCCAACTACCACTTCAGCCCCAATCACTACAGAAACACCAACTACTACTGCAGCGCCAACTACTACTGTAGCGCCAACTACTACAGAAGCACCAACTACTACAGAAGCGCCAACTACTACAGAAGCACCAACTACTACAGAAGCACCAACTACCACTTCAGCCCCAATCACTACAGAAACACCAACTACTACTGCAGCGCCAACTACTACTGAAGCACCAACTACTACTGCAGCGCCAACTACTACAGAAGCACCAACTACTACTGAAGCACCAACTACTACAGAAGCACCAACTACTACAGAAACACCAACTACTACAGAAGCACCAACTACTACAGAAGCACTAACTACTACTGAAGCACCAACTACTACAGAAACACCAACTACTACAGAAACACCAACTACTACAGAAGCACCAACTACTACAGAAGCACCAACTACTACTGAAGCACCAACTACTACAGAAGCACCAACTACTACAGAAACACCAACTACTACAGAAGCACCAACTACTACAGAAGCGCCAACTACTACAGAAACGCCAACTACTACTGAAGCGCCAACTACTACAGAAGCGCCAACTACTACTGAAGCACCAACTACTACTGAAGCACCAACTACTACAGAAGCACCAACTACTACAGAAGCGCCAACTACTACGGAAGCGCCAACTACTACAGAAGCGCCAACTACTACAGAAGCACCAACTACTACAGAAACGCCAACTACTACAGAAGCGCCAACTACTACAGAAGCACCAACTACTACAGAAACACCAACTACTACAGAAACACCAACTACTACAGAAACACTAACTACTACTGAAGCACCAACTATTACAGAAGCACCAACTACTACAGAAGCGCCAACTACTACAGAAGCACCAACTACTACTGAAGCACCAACTACTACAGAAGCACCAACTACTACAGAAACACCAACTACTACTGAAGCACCAACTACTACAGAAGCGCCAACTACTACAGAAGCGCCAACTACTACTGAAGCACCAACTACTACAGAAGCACCAACTACTACAGAAGCGCCAACTACTACAGAAGCACCAACTACTACAGAAGCGCCAACTACTACAGAAGCACCAACTATTACAGAAGCGCCAACTACCACTTCAGCCCCAATCACTACAGAAACACCAACTACTACTGCAGCGCCAACTACTACTGTAGCGCCAACTACTACAGAAGCACCAACTACTACAGAAGCGCCAACTACTACAGAAGCGCCAACTACTACAGAAGCACCAACTACTACTGCAGACCCAACAACTACAGAAGCACCAACTACTACTGCAGAGCCAACTACTACAGAAGCACCAACTACTACAGAAGCACCAACTACTACAAAAGCACCAACTACTACTGCAGACCCAACAACTACAGAAGCACCAACTACTACAGAAGCACCAACTACTACTGCAGACCCAACTACTACAGAAGCACCAACTACTACAGAAACACCAACTACTACAGAAACACCAACTACTACTGAAGCACCAACTACTACAGAAGCACCAACTACTACAGAAGCGCCAACTACTACAGAAGCACCAACTACTACTGAAGCACCAACTACTACAGAAGCACCAACTACTACAGAAACACCAACTACTACTGAAGCACCAACTACTACAGAAGCGCCAACTACTACAGAAGCGCCAACTACTACAGAAGCACCAACTACTACTGAAGCACCAACTATTACAGAAGCACCAACTACTACAGAAGCGCCAACTACTACAGAAGCACCAACTACTACAGAAGCGCCAACTACTACAGAAGCACCAACTATTACAGAAGCGCCAACTACCACTTCAGCCCCAATCACTACAGAAACACCAACTACTACTGCAGCGCCAACTACTACTGTAGCGCCAACTACTACAGAAGCACCAACTACTACAGAAGCACCAACTACTACAGAAGCACCAACTACCACTTCAGCCCCAATCACTACAGAAACACCAACTACTACTGCAGCCCCAACTACTACTGAAGCACCAACTACTACTGCAGCGCCAACTACTACAGAAGCACCAACTACTACTGAAGCACCAACTACTACAGAAGCACCAACTACTACAGAAACACCAACTACTACAGAAGCACCAACTACTACAGAAGCACCAACTACTACTGAAGCACCAACTACTACAGAAACACCAACTACTACAGAAACACCAACTACTACAGAAGCACCAACTACTACTGAAGCACCAACTACTACAGAAGCACCAACTACTACAGAAACACCAACTACTACAGAAGCACCAACTACTACAGAAGCTCCAACTACTACAGAAACGCCAACTACTACTGAAGCGCCAACTACTACAGAAGCGCCAACTACTACTGAAGCACCAACTACTACAGAAGCACCAACTACTACAGAAGCGCCAACTACTACAGAAGCGCCAACTACTACAGAAGCACCAACTACTACAGAAGCGCCAACTACTACAGAAGCACCAACTACTACAGAAACACCAACTACTACAGAAGCGCCAACTACTACAGAAGCGCCAACTACTACAGAAGCACCAACTACTACAGAAACACCAACTACTACAGAAACACCAACTACTACTGAAGCACCAACTACTACAGAAGCACCAACTACTACAGAAGCGCCAACTACTACAGAAGCACCAACTACTACTGAAGCACCAACTACTACAGAAGCACCAACTACTACAGAAACACCAACTACTACTGAAGCACCAACTACTACAGAAGCGCCAACTACTACAGAAGCGCCAACTACTACAGAAGCACCAACTACTACTGAAGCACCAACTACTACAGAAGCACCAACTACTACAGAAGCGCCAACTACTACAGAAGCACCAACTACTACAGAAGCGCCAACTACTACAGAAGCACCAACTATTACAGAAGCGCCAACTACCACTTCAGCCCCAATCACTACAGAAACACCAACTACTACTGCAGCGCCAACTACTACTGTAGCGCCAACTACTACAGAAGCACCAACTACTACAGAAGCGCCAACTACTACAGAAGCACCAACTACTACAGAAGCACCAACTACCACTTCAGCCCCAATCACTACAGAAACACAAACTACTACTGCAGCGCCAACTACTACTGAAGCACCAACTACTACTGCAGCGCCAACTACTACAGAAGCACCAACTACTACTGCAGAGCCAACTACTACAGAAGCGCCAACTACTACAGAAGCACCAACTACTACAGAAGCACCAACTACTACAGAAGCACCAACTACTACAGAAACACCAACTACTACTGAAGCACCAACTACTACTGTAGCGCCAACTACTACAGAAGCACCAACTACTACAGAAGCACCAACTACTACAGAAGCGCCAACTACTACAGAAGCACCAACTACTACTGAAGCACCAACTACTACAGAAGCACCAACTACTACAGAAGCGCCAACTACTACAGAAGCACCAACTACTACAGAAGCGCCAACTACTACAGAAGCACCAACTACTACAGAAGCACCAACTACTACAGAAACACCAACTACTACAGAAGCGCCAACTACTACAGAAGCGCCAACTACTACAGAAGCGCCAACTACTACAGAAACACCAACTACTACTGAAGCACCAACTACTACAGAAGCACCATCTACTACAGAAGCGCCAACTACTACAGAAGCACCAACTACTACTGAAGCACCAACTACTACAGAAGCACCAACTACTACAGAAACACCAACTACTACTGAAGCACCAACTACTACAGAAGCACCAACTACTACAGAAGCGCCAACTACTACAGAAGCACCAACTACTACAGAAGCGCCAACTACTACAGAAGCGCCAACTACTACAGAAGCGCCAACTACTACAGAAGCACCAACTACTACAGAAGCGCCAACTACTACAGAAGCACCAACTACTACAGAAGCGCCAACTACTACAGAAGCACCAACTACTACAGAAACACCAACTAATACTGAAGCGTCAACTACTACAGAAGCACCAACTACTACAGAAGCGCCAACTACTACAGAAGCACCAACTACTACTGAAGCACCAACTACTACAGAAGCACCAACTACTACAGAAACACCAACTACTACAGAAGCACCAACTACTACAGAAGCACCAACTAGTACTGAAGCACCAACTACTACAGAAGCACCAACTACTACAGAAACACCAACTACTACAGAAACACCAACTACTACAGAAGCACCAACTACTACAGAAGTGCCAACTACTACAGAAGCACCAACTACTACTGAAGCACCAACTACTACTGAAGCACCAACTACTACAGAAGCACCAACTACTACAGAAACACCAACTACTACTGAAGCGCCAACTACTACAGAAGCGCCAACTACTACAGAAGCACCAACTACTACAGAAACACCAACTACTACAGAAGCGCCAACTACTACAGAAGCGCCAACTACTACAGAAGCACCAACTACTACAGAAGCGCCAACTACTACAGAAGCGCCAACTACTACAGAAGCACCAACTACTACTGAAGCACCAACTACTACAGAAGCACCAACTACTACAGAAGCGCCAACTACTACAGAAGCGCCAACTACTACAGAAGCACCAACTACTACTGCAGACCCAACAACTACAGAAGCACCAACTACTACTGCAGAGCCAACTACTACAGAAGCACCAACTACTACTGCAGAGCCAACTACTACAGAAGCACCAACTACTACAGAAGCACCAACTACTACTGCAGACCCAACAACTACAGAAGCACCAACTACTACAGAAGCACCAACTACTACTGCAGACCCAACTACTACAGAAGCACCAACTACTACAGAAGCACCAAATACTACAGAAACACCAACTACTACTGCAGCACCAACTACTACTGAAGCACCAACTACTACAGAAGCACCAACTACTACAGAAACACCAACTACTACAGAAGCACCAACTACTACTGAAGCACCAACTACTACAGAAGCACCAACTACTACAGAAGCACCAACTACTACAGAAGCACCAACTACTACTGAAGCACCAACTACTACAGAAACACCAACTACTACAGAAACACCAACTACTACAGAAGCACCAACTACTACAGAAGCACCAACTACTACAGAAACACCAACTACTACAGAAGCACCAACTACTACAGAAGCGCCAACTACTACAGAAACGCCAACTACTACTGAAGCGCCAACTACTACAGAAGCGCCAACTACTACTGAAGCACCAACTACTACAGAAGCACCAACTACTACAGAAGCGCCAACTACTACAGAAGCGCCAACTACTACAGAAGCGCCAACTACTAAAGAAGCACCAACTACTACAGAAGCGCCAACTACTACAGAAGCGCCAACTACTACAGAAGCACCAACTACTACAGAAACACCAACTACTACAGAAACACCAACTACTACTGAAGCACCAACTACTACAGAAGCACCAACTACTACAGAAACACCAACTGCTACTGAAGCACCAACTACTACAGAAGCGCCAACTACTACAGAAGCGCCAACTACTACAGAAGCACCAACTACTACTGAAGCACCAACTATTACAGAAGCGCCAACTACTACAGAAGCGCCAACTACTACAGAAGCACCAACTACTACAGAAGCGCCAACTACTACAGAAGCACCAACTATTACAGAAGCGCCAACTACCACTTCAGCCCCAATCACTACAGAAACACCAACTACTACTGCAGCGCCAACTACTACTGTAGCGCCAACTACTACAGAAGCACCAACTACTACAGAAGCGCCAACTACTACAGAAGCACCAACTACTACAGAAGCACCAACTACCACTTCAGCCCCAATCACTACAGAAACACCAACTACTACTGCAGCGCCAACTACTACTGAAGCACCAACTACTACTGCAGCGCCAACTACTACTGCAGCGCCAACTACTACAGAAGCACCAACTACTACTGAAGCACCAACTACTACAGAATCACCAACTACTACAGAAGCACCAACTACTACAGAAGCACTAACTACTACTGAAGCACCAACTACTACAGAAACACCAACTACTACAGAAACACCAACTACTACAGAAGCACCAACTACTACAGAAGCACCAACTACTACTGAAGCACCAACTACTACAGAAGCACCAACTACTACAGAAACACCAACTACTACAGAAGCACCAACTACTACAGAAGCGCCAACTACTACAGAAACGCCAACTACTACTGAAGCGCCAACTACTACAGAAGCGCCAACTACTACTGAAGCACCAACTACTACTGAAGCACCAACTACTACAGAAGCACCAACTACTACAGAAGCGCCAACTACTACAGAAGCGCCAACTACTACAGAAGCGCCAACTACTACAGAAGCACCAACTACTACAGAAACGCCAACTACTACAGAAGCGCCAACTACTACAGAAGCGCCAACTACTACAGAAGCACCAACTACTACAGAAACACCAACTACTACAGAAACACTAACTACTACTGAAGCACCAACTACTACAGAAGCACCAACTACTACAGAAGCGCCAACTACTACAGAAGCACCAACTACTACTGAAGCACCAACTACTACAGAAGCACCAACTACTACAGAAACACCAACTACTACTGAAGCACCAACTACTACAGAAGCGCCAATTACTACAGAAGCGCCAACTACTACTGAAGCACCAACCACTACAGAAGCACCAACTACTACAGAAGCGCCAACTACTACAGAAGCACCAACTACTACAGAAGCGCCAACTACTACAGAAGCACCAACTATTACAGAAGCGCCAACTACCACTTCAGCCCCAATCACTACAGAAAGACCAACTACTACTGCAGCGCCAACTACTACTGTAGCGCCAACTACTACAGAAGCACCAACTACTACAGAAGCGCCAACTACTACAGAAGCGCCAACTACTACAGAAGCACCAACTACTACTGCAGACCCAACAACTACAGAAGCACCAACTACTACTGCAGAGCCAACTACTACAGAAGCACCAACTACTACAGAAGCACCAACTACTACAAAAGCACCAACTACTACTGCAGACCCAACAACTACAGAAGCACCAACTACTACAGAAGCACCAACTACTACTGCAGACCCAACTACTACAGAAGCACCAAATACTACAGAAACACCAACTACTACTGAAGCACCAACTACTACTGAAGCACCAACTACTACAGAAGCACCAACTACTACAGAAACACCAACTACTACAGAAGCACCAACTACTACTGAAGCACCAACTACTACAGAAGCACCAACTACTACAGAAGCACCAACTACTACTGAAGCACCAACTACTACAGAAACACCAACTACTACAGAAACACCAACTACTACAGAAGCACCAACTACTACAGAAGCACCAACTACTACTGAAGCACCAACTACTACAGAAGCACCAACTACTACAGAAACACCAACTACTACAGAAGCACCAACTACTACAGAAGCGCCAACTACTACAGAAACGCCAACTACTACTGAAGCGCCAACTACTACAGAAGCGCCAACTACTACTGAAGCACCAACTACTACTGAAGCACCAACTACTACAGAAGCACCAACTACTACAGAGGCGCCAACTACTACAGAAGCGCCAACTACTACAGAAGCGCCAACTACTAAAGAAGCGCCAACTACTACAGAAACACCAACTACTACAGAAGCGCCAACTACTACAGAAGCGCCAACTACTACAGAAGCACCAACTACTACAGAAACACCAACTACTACAGAAACACCAACTACTACTGAAGCACCAACTACTACAGAAGCACCAACTACTACAGAAGCGCCAACTACTACAGAAGCACCAACTACTACTGAAGCACCAACTACTACAGAAACACCAACTACTACTGAAGCACCAACTACTACAGAAGCGCCAACTACTACAGAAGCGCCAACTACTACAGAAGCACCAACTACTACTGAAGCACCAACTATTACAGAAGCACCAACTACTACAGAAGCGCCAACTACTACAGAAGCACCAACTACTACAGAAGCGCCAACTACTACAGAAGCACCAACTATTACAGAAGCGCCAACTACCACTTCAGCCCCAATCACTACAGAAACACCAACTACTACTGCAGCGCCAACTACTACTGTAGCGCCAACTACTACAGAAGCACCAACTACTACAGAAGCGCCAACTACTACAGAAGCACCAACTACTACAGAAGCACCAACTACCACTTCAGCCCCAATCACTACAGAAACACCAACTACTACTGCAGCGCCAACTACTACTGAAGCACCAACTACTACTGCAGCGCCAACTACTACAGAAGCACCAACTACTACTGAAGCAACAACTACTACAGAAGCACCAACTACTACAGAAACACCAACTACTACAGAAGCACCAACTACTACTGAAGCACCAACTACTACAGAAACACCAACTACTACAGAAACACCAACTACTACAGAAGCACCAACTACTACAGAAGCACCAACTACTACTGAAGCACCAACTACTACAGAAGCACCAACTACTACAGAAACACCAACTACTACAGAAGCACCAACTACTACAGAAGCTCCAACTACTACAGAAACGCCAACTACTACTGAAGCGCCAACTACTACAGAAGCGCCAACTACTACTGAAGCACCAACTACTACAGAAGCACCAACTACTACAGAAACACCAACTACTACTGAAGCACCAACTACTACAGAAGCGCCAACTACTACAGAAGCGCCAACTACTACAGAAGCACCAACTACTACTGAAGCACCAACTATTACAGAAGCGCCAACTACTACAGAAGCGCCAACTACTACAGAAGCACCAACTACTACAGAAGCGCCAACTACTACAGAAGCGCCAACTACCACTTCAGCCCCAATCACTACAGAAACACCAACTACTACTGCAGCGCCAACTACTACTGTAGCGCCAACTACTACAGAAGCACCAACTACTACAGAAGCGCCAACTACTACAGAAGCACCAACTACTACAGAAGCACCAACTACCACTTCAGCCCCAATCACTACAGAAACACCAACTACTACTGCAGCGCCAACTACTACTGAAGCACCAACTACTACTGCAGCGCCAACTACTACAGAAGCACCAACTACTACTGAAGCACCAACTACTACAGAAGCACCAACTACTACAGAAACACCAACTACTACAGAAGCACTAACTACTACTGAAGCACCAACTACTACAGAAACACCAACTACTACAGAAACACCAACTACTACAGAAGCACCAACTACTACAGAAGCACCAACTACTACTGAAGCACCAACTACTACAGAAGCACCAACTACTACAGAAACACCAACTACTACAGAAGCACCAACTACTACAGAAGCGCCAACTACTACAGAAACGCCAACTACTACTGAAGCGCCAACTACTACAGAAGCGCCAACTACTACTGAAGCACCAACTACTACTGAAGCACCAACTACTACAGAAGCACCAACTACTACAGAAGCGCCAACTACTACGGAAGCGCCAACTACTACAGAAGCGCCAACTACTACAGAAGCACCAACTACTACAGAAACGCCAACTACTACAGAAGCGCCAACTACTACAGAAGCGCCAACTACTACAGAAGCACCAACTACTACAGAAACACCAACTACTACAGAAACACTAACTACTACTGAAGCACCAACTATTACAGAAGCACCAACTACTACAGAAGCGCCAACTACTACAGAAGCACCAACTACTACTGAAGCACCAACTACTACAGAAGCACCAACTACTACAGAAACACCAACTACTACTGAAGCACCAACTACTACAGAAGCGCCAACTACTACAGAAGCGCCAACTACTACTGAAGCACCAACTACTACAGAAGCACCAACTACTACAGAAGCGCCAACTACTACAGAAGCACCAACTACTACAGAAGCGCCAACTACTACAGAAGCACCAACTATTACAGAAGCGCCAACTACCACTTCAGCCCCAATCACTACAGAAACACCAACTACTACTGCAGCGCCAACTACTACTGTAGCGCCAACTACTACAGAAGCACCAACTACTACAGAAGCGCCAACTACTACAGAAGCGCCAACTACTACAGAAGCACCAACTACTACTGCAGACCCAACAACTACAGAAGCACCAACTACTACTGCAGAGCCAACTACTACAGAAGCACCAACTACTACAGAAGCACCAACTACTACAAAAGCACCAACTACTACTGCAGACCCAACAACTACAGAAGCACCAACTACTACAGAAGCACCAACTACTACTGCAGACCCAACTACTACAGAAGCACCAACTACTACAGAAACACCAACTACTACAGAAACACCAACTACTACTGAAGCACCAACTACTACAGAAGCACCAACTACTACAGAAGCGCCAACTACTACAGAAGCACCAACTACTACTGAAGCACCAACTACTACAGAAGCACCAACTACTACAGAAACACCAACTACTACTGAAGCACCAACTACTACAGAAGCGCCAACTACTACAGAAGCGCCAACTACTACAGAAGCACCAACTACTACTGAAGCACCAACTATTACAGAAGCACCAACTACTACAGAAGCGCCAACTACTACAGAAGCACCAACTACTACAGAAGCGCCAACTACTACAGAAGCACCAACTATTACAGAAGCGCCAACTACCACTTCAGCCCCAATCACTACAGAAACACCAACTACTACTGCAGCGCCAACTACTACTGTAGCGCCAACTACTACAGAAGCACCAACTACTACAGAAGCACCAACTACTACAGAAGCACCAACTACCACTTCAGCCCCAATCACTACAGAAACACCAACTACTACTGCAGCCCCAACTACTACTGAAGCACCAACTACTACTGCAGCGCCAACTACTACAGAAGCACCAACTACTACTGAAGCACCAACTACTACAGAAGCACCAACTACTACAGAAACACCAACTACTACAGAAGCACCAACTACTACAGAAGCACCAACTACTACTGAAGCACCAACTACTACAGAAACACCAACTACTACAGAAACACCAACTACTACAGAAGCACCAACTACTACTGAAGCACCAACTACTACAGAAGCACCAACTACTACAGAAACACCAACTACTACAGAAGCACCAACTACTACAGAAGCTCCAACTACTACAGAAACGCCAACTACTACTGAAGCGCCAACTACTACAGAAGCGCCAACTACTACTGAAGCACCAACTACTACAGAAGCACCAACTACTACAGAAGCGCCAACTACTACAGAAGCGCCAACTACTACAGAAGCACCAACTACTACAGAAGCGCCAACTACTACAGAAGCACCAACTACTACAGAAACACCAACTACTACAGAAGCGCCAACTACTACAGAAGCGCCAACTACTACAGAAGCACCAACTACTACAGAAACACCAACTACTACTGAAGCACCAACTACTACAGAAGCACCAACTACTACAGAAGCGCCAACTACTACAGAAGCACCAACTACTACTGAAGCACCAACTACTACAGAAGCACCAACTACTACAGAAACACCAACTACTACTGAAGCACCAACTACTACAGAAGCGCCAACTACTACAGAAGCGCCAACTACTACAGAAGCACCAACTACTACTGAAGCACCAACTACTACAGAAGCACCAACTACTACAGAAGCGCCAACTACTACAGAAGCACCAACTACTACAGAAGCGCCAACTACTACAGAAGCACCAACTATTACAGAAGCGCCAACTACCACTTCAGCCCCAATCACTACAGAAACACCAACTACTACTGCAGCGCCAACTACTACTGTAGCGCCAACTACTACAGAAGCACCAACTACTACAGAAGCGCCAACTACTACAGAAGCACCAACTACTACAGAAGCACCAACTACCACTTCAGCCCCAATCACTACAGAAACACAAACTACTACTGCAGCGCCAACTACTACTGAAGCACCAACTACTACTGCAGCGCCAACTACTACAGAAGCACCAACTACTACTGCAGAGCCAACTACTACAGAAGCGCCAACTACTACAGAAGCACCAACTACTACAGAAGCACCAACTACTACAGAAGCACCAACTACTACAGAAACACCAACTACTACTGAAGCACCAACTACTACTGTAGCGCCAACTACTACAGAAGCACCAACTACTACAGAAGCACCAACTACTACAGAAGCGCCAACTACTACAGAAGCACCAACTACTACTGAAGCACCAACTACTACAGAAGCACCAACTACTACAGAAGCGCCAACTACTACAGAAGCACCAACTACTACAGCAGCGCCAACTACTACAGAAGCACCAACTACTACAGAAGCACCAACTACTACAGAAACACCAACTACTACAGAAGCGCCAACTACTACAGAAGCGCCAACTACTACAGAAGCGCCAACTACTACAGAAACACCAACTACTACTGAAGCACCAACTACTACAGAAGCACCATCTACTACAGAAGCGCCAACTACTACAGAAGCACCAACTACTACTGAAGCACCAACTACTACAGAAGCACCAACTACTACAGAAACACCAACTACTACTGAAGCACCAACTACTACAGAAGCACCAACTACTACAGAAGCGCCAACTACTACAGAAGCACCAACTACTACAGAAGCGCCAACTACTACAGAAGCGCCAACTACTACAGAAGCGCCAACTACTACAGAAGCACCAACTACTACAGAAGCGCCAACTACTACAGAAGCACCAACTACTACAGAAGCGCCAACTACTACAGAAGCACCAACTACTACAGAAACACCAACTAATACTGAAGCGCCAACTACTACAGAAGCACCAACTACTACAGAAGCGCCAACTACTACAGAAGCACCAACTACTACAGAAGCACCAACTACTACAGAAGCACCAACTACCACTTCAGCCCCAATCACTACAGAAACACCAACTACTACTGCAGCGCCAACTACTACTGAAGCACCAACTAGTACTGCAGCGCCAACTACTACAGAAGCACCAACTACTACTGCAGCGCCAACTACTACAGAAGCACCAACTACTACTGCAGAGCCAACTACTACAGAAGCACCAACTACTACAGAAGCACCAACTACTACTGAAGCACCAACTACTACAGAAACACCAACTACTACAGAAACACCAACTACTACAGAAGCACCAACTACTACTGAAGCACCAACTACTACAGAAGCACCAACTACTACAGAAACACCAACTACTACAGAAGCACCAACTACTACAGAAGCTCCAACTACTACAGAAACGCCAACTACTACTGAAGCGCCAACTACTACAGAAGCGCCAACTACTACTGAAGCACCAACTACTACAGAAGCACCAACTACTACAGAAGCGCCAACTACTACAGAAGCGCCAACTACTACAGAAGCACCAACTACTACAGAAGCGCCAACTACTACAGAAGCACCAACTACTACAGAAACACCAACTACTACAGAAGCGCCAACTACTACAGAAGCGCCAACTACTACAGAAGCACCAACTACTACAGAAACACCAACTACTACAGAAACACCAACTACTACTGAAGCACCAACTACTACAGAAGCACCAACTACTACAGAAGCGCCAACTACTACAGAAGCACCAACTACTACTGAAGCACCAACTACTACAGAAGCACCAACTACTACAGAAACACCAACTACTACTGAAGCACCAACTACTACAGAAGCGCCAACTACTACAGAAGCGCCAACTACTACAGAAGCACCAACTACTACTGAAGCACCAACTACTACAGAAGCACCAACTACTACAGAAGCGCCAACTACTACAGAAGCACCAACTACTACAGAAGCGCCAACTACTACAGAAGCACCAACTATTACAGAAGCGCCAACTACCACTTCAGCCCCAATCACTACAGAAACACCAACTACTACTGCAGCGCCAACTACTACTGTAGCGCCAACTACTACAGAAGCACCAACTACTACAGAAGCGCCAACTACTACAGAAGCACCAACTACTACAGAAGCACCAACTACCACTTCAGCCCCAATCACTACAGAAACACAAACTACTACTGCAGCGCCAACTACTACTGAAGCACCAACTACTACTGCAGCGCCAACTACTACAGAAGCACCAACTACTACTGCAGAGCCAACTACTACAGAAGCGCCAACTACTACAGAAGCACCAACTACTACAGAAGCACCAACTACTACAGAAGCACCAACTACTACAGAAACACCAACTACTACTGAAGCACCAACTACTACTGTAGCGCCAACTACTACAGAAGCACCAACTACTACAGAAGCACCAACTACTACAGAAGCGCCAACTACTACAGAAGCACCAACTACTACTGAAGCACCAACTACTACAGAAGCACCAACTACTACAGAAGCGCCAACTACTACAGAAGCACCAACTACTACAGAAGCGCCAACTACTACAGAAGCACCAACTACTACAGAAGCACCAACTACTACAGAAACACCAACTACTACAGAAGCGCCAACTACTACAGAAGCGCCAACTACTACAGAAGCGCCAACTACTACAGAAACACCAACTACTACTGAAGCACCAACTACTACAGAAGCACCATCTACTACAGAAGCGCCAACTACTACAGAAGCACCAACTACTACTGAAGCACCAACTACTACAGAAGCACCAACTACTACAGAAACACCAACTACTACTGAAGCACCAACTACTACAGAAGCACCAACTACTACAGAAGCGCCAACTACTACAGAAGCACCAACTACTACAGAAGCGCCAACTACTACAGAAGCGCCAACTACTACAGAAGCGCCAACTACTACAGAAGCACCAACTACTACAGAAGCGCCAACTACTACAGAAGCACCAACTACTACAGAAGCGCCAACTACTACAGAAGCACCAACTACTACAGAAACACCAACTAATACTGAAGCGCCAACTACTACAGAAGCACCAACTACTACAGAAGCGCCAACTACTACAGAAGCACCAACTACTACAGAAGCACCAACTACTACAGAAACACCAACTACTACTGAATCACCAACTACTACTGTAGCGCCAACTACTACAGAAGCACCAACTACTACAGAAGCGCCAACTACTACAGAAACACCAACTACTACAGAAGCGCCAACTACTACAGAAGCGCCAACTACTACAGAAGCGCCAACTACTACAGAAACACCAACTACTACTGAAGCACCAACTACTACAGAAGCACCATCTACTACAGAAGCGCCAACTACTACAGAAGCACCAACTACTACTGAAGCACCAACTACTACAGAAGCACCAACTACTACAGAAACACCAACTACTACTGAAGCACCAACTACTACAGAAGCACCAACTACTACAGAAGCGCCAACTACTACAGAAGCACCAACTACTACAGAAGCGCCAACTACTACAGAAGCGCCAACTACTACAGAAGCGCCAACTACTACAGAAGCACCAACTACTACAGAAGCGCCAACTACTACAGAAGCACCAACTACTACAGAAGCGCCAACTACTACAGAAGCACCAACTACTACAGAAACACCAACTAATACTGAAGCGCCAACTACTACAGAAGCACCAACTACTACAGAAGCGCCAACTACTACAGAAGCACCAACTACTACAGAAGCACCAACTACTACAGAAGCACCAACTACCACTTCAGCCCCAATCACTACAGAAACACCAACTACTACTGCAGCGCCAACTACTACTGAAGCACCAACTAGTACTGCAGCGCCAACTACTACAGAAGCACCAACTACTACTGCAGCGCCAACTACTACAGAAGCACCAACTACTACTGCAGAGCCAACTACTACAGAAGCGCCAACTACTACAGAAGCACCAACTACTACAGAAGCACCAACTACTACAGAAACACCAACTACTACTGAAGCACCAACTACTACTGTAGCGCCAACTACTACAGAAGCACCAACTACTACAGAAGCGCCAACTACTACAGAAGCACCAACTACTACAGAAGCACCAACTACCACTTCAGCCCCAATCACTACAGAAACACCAACTACTACTGCAGCGCCAACTACTACTGTAGCGCCAACTACTACAGAAGCACCAACTACTACAGAAGTACCAACTACTACTACAGCGCCAACTACTACAGCAGCACCAACTACTACAGCAGCCCTCACTACTATTTTAGGACAAACTACCACTGCAGACCCAACAACTACAGAAGCACCAACTACTACTGCAGAGCCAACTACTACAGAAGCACCAACTAATACAGAAGCACCAACTACTACAGAAACACCAACTACTACTGAAGCACCAACTACTACAGAAGCACCAACTACTACAGACGCACCAACTACTACAGAAACACCAACTACTACAGAAGCACCAACTACTACTGAAGCACCAACTACTACAGAAGCACCAACTACTACAGAAACACCAACTACTACAGAAGCACCAACTACTACTGAAGCAACAACTACTACAGAAGCACCAACTACTACAGAAACACCAACTACTACAGAAGCACCAACTACTACTGAAGCACCAACTACTACAGAAGCACCAACTACTACAGAAACACCAACTACTACAGAAGCGCCAACTACTACAGAAGCGCCAACTACTACAGAAGCGCCAACTACTACAGAAGCACCAACTACTACAGAAACACCAAATACTACTGAAGCGCCAACTACTACAGAAGCACCAACTACTACAGAAGCGCCAACTACTACAGAAGCACCAACTACTACAGAAGCACCAACTACTACAGAAGCACCAACTACCACTTCAGTCCCAATCACTACAGAAACACCAACTACTACTGCAGCGCCAACTACTACTGAAGCACCAACTACTACTGCAGCGCCAACTACTACAGAAGCACCAACTACTACTGCAGCGCCAACTACTACAGAAGCACCAACTACTACTGCAGAGCCAACTACTACAGAAGCGCCAACTACTACAGAAGCACCATCTACTACAGAAGCACCAACTACTACAGAAACACCAACTACTACTGAAGCACCAACTACTACTGTAGCGCCAACTACTACAGAAGCACCAACTACTACAGAAGCGCCAACTACTACAGAAGCACCAACTACTACAGAAGCGCCAACTACTACAGAAGCGCCAACTACTACAGAAGCACCAACTACTACAGAAGCACCAACTTCTACAGAAACACCAACTACTACTGAAGCACCAACTACTACTGTAGCGCCAACTACTACAGAAGCACCAACTACTACAGAAGCACCAACTACTACAGAAGCACCAACTACCACTTCAGCCCCAATCACTACAGAAACACCAACTACTACTGCAGCGCCAACTACTACTGTAGCGCCAACTACTACAGAAGCACCAACTACTACAGAAGCACCAACTACTACTACAGCGCCAACTACTACAGCAGCACCAACTACTACAGCAGCCCTCACTACTATTTTAGGACAAACTACCACTGCAGACCCAACAACTACAGAAGCACCAACTACTACTGCAGAGCCAACTACTACAGAAGCACCAACTACTACAGAAGCACCAACTACTACAGAAACACCAACTACTACTGAAGCACCAACTACTACAGAAGCACCAACTACTACAGAAGCACCAACTACTACAGAAACACCAACTACTACAGAAGCACCAACTACTACAGAAGCACCAACTACTACAGAAACACCAACTACTACAGAAGCACCAACTACTACTGAAGCACAAACTACTACAGAAGCACCAACTACTACAGAAACACCAACTACTACTGAAGCACCAACTACTACAGAAGCACCAACTACTACAGAAGCACCAACTACTACAGAAACACCAACTACTACTGAAGCGCCAACTACTACAGAAGCGCCAATTACTACTGTAGCGCCAACTACTACAGAAGCACCAACTACTACAGAAGCACCAACTACTACAGAAACACCAACTACTACAGAAGCACCAACTACTACAGAAGCACCAACTACTACTGAAGCACCAACTACTACAGAAGCACCAACTACTACTGAAGCACCAACTACTACAGAAGCACCAACTACTACTGAAGCACCAACTACTACAGAAGCACCAACTACTACAGAAACACCAACTACTACTGAAGCACCAACTACTACAGAAGCGCCAACTACTACTGCAGCGCCAACTACTACAGAAGCACCAACTACTACAGAAACACCAACTACTACAGAAGCACCAACTACTACTGAAGCACCAACTACTACAGAAGCACCAACTACTACAGAAACACCAACTACTACAGAAGCATCAACTACTACAGAAGCACCAACTACTACAGAAACACCAACTACTACAGAAGCACCAACTACTACAGAAGCACCAACTACTACAGAAACACCAACTACTACTGAAGCACCAACTACTACAGAAGCACCAACTACTACTGAAGCACCAACTACTACAGAAGCACCAACTACTACAGAAACACCAACTACTACTGAAGCACCAACTACTACAGAAGCACCAACTACTACAGAAACATCAACTACTACAGAAGCACCAACTACTACTGAAGCACCAACTACTACTGAAGCACCAACTACTACAGAAGCACCAACTACTACTGAAGCACCAACTACTACAGAAGCACCAACTACTACAGAAACACCAACTACTACAGAAGCACCAACTACTACAGAAGCACCAACTACTACTGAAGCACCAACTACTACAGAAGCACCAACTACTACAGAAACACCAACTACTACAGAAGCACCAACTACTACTGAAGCACCAACTACTACAGAGGCACCGACTACTACAGAGGCACCAACTACTACAGAAACACCAACTACTACTGAAGCACCAACTACTACAGAAGCACCAACTACTACAGAAGCGCCAACTACTACAGAAGCGCCAACTACTACTGAAGCGCCAACTACTACAGAAGCGCCAACTACTACAGAAGCGCCAACTACTACAGAAGCACCAACTACTACAGAAGCGCCAACTACTACAGAAGTACTAACTACTACAGAAACACCAACTACTACTGAAGCACCAACTACTACAGAAGCACCAGCTACTACAGAAACACCAACTACTACTGAAGCACCAACTACTACAGAAGCACCAACTACTACTGAAGCACCAACTACTACAGAGGCACCAACTACTACAGAAACACCAACTACTACTGAAGCACCAACTACTACAGAAGCAACAACTACCACTGCAGCTATAATCACTACAGAAGCACCAACTACTACTGCAGAGCCGACTACTACAGAAGCGCCAACTACTACAGAAGCACCAACTACCACTTCAGCCCCAATCACTACAGAAGCACCAACTACTACTGCAGCGCCAACTACTACAGAAGCACCAACTACTACTACAGCGCCAACTACTACAGAAGCACCAACTACTACTACAGCGCCAACTACTTCAGAAGCACCAACTACTACTGCAGTGCCAACTACTACAGAAGCACCAACTACTACTACAGCGCCAACTACTACAGAAGCACCAACTACTACTACAGTGCCAACTACTACAGAAGCACCAACTACTACTGCAGCGCCAACTACTACAGAAGCACCAACTACTACTGCAGCCCCAACAACTACAGAAGCACCAACTACTTCTGCAGAGCCAACTACTACAGAAGCGCCAACTACTACAGAAGCACCAACTACTACAGAAGCACCAACTACCACTTCAGCCCCAATCACTACAGCAGCACCAACTACTACTGCAGCGCCAACTACTACTGAAGCACCGACTACAACTGCAGCGCCAACTACTACAGAAGCACCAACTACTACTACAGCGCCAACTACTACAGAAGCACCAACTACTACTGCAGCGCCAACTACTACAGAAGCACCACCTACTACTCCAGCGCCAACTACTACAGAAGCACCAACTACTACTGCAGCGCCAACTACTACAGAAGCACCAACTACTACTGCAGCGCCAACTACTACAGAAGCAACAACTACTACTGCAGCCCCAACAACTACAGAAGCACCAACTACTACAGAAGCAACAACTACCACTGCAGCTCCAATCACTACAGAAGCACAAACTACTACTGCAGAGCCAACTACTACAGAAGCGCCAACTACTACAGAAGCACCAACTACCACTACAGCTCCAATCACTACAGAAGCACCAACTACTACAGCAGAGCCAACTACTACAGAAGCGCCAACTACTACAGAAGCTCCAACTACAACTGCAGCCCCAACCACTACAGAAGCACCAACTACTACAGAAGCAACAACTACCACTGCAGCTCCAATCACTACAGAAGCACCAACTACTACTGCAGAGCCAAGTACTACAGAAGCGCCAACTACTACAGAAGCACCAACTACTACAGAAGCATCAACTACTATTGCAGCCCCAACAACTACAGAAGCACCAACTACTACAGAACCAACAACTACCACTGCAGCTCCAATCACTACAGAAGCACAAACTACTACTGCAGAGCCAACTACTACAGAAGCGCAAACTACTACAGAAGCACCAACTACTACTACAGCCCCAATCACTACAGAAGCACCAACTACTACTGCAGCGCCAACTACTACTGAAGCACCAACTACTACTGCAACGCCAACTACTACAGAAGCACCAACTACTACTACAGCGCCAACTACTACAGAAGCACCAACTACTACTGTAGCGCCAACTACTACAGAAGCACCAACTACTACTGCAGCGCCAACTACTATAGAAGCACCAACTACTACTGCAGTGCCAACTACTACAGAAGCACCAACTACTATTGCAGCCCCAACAACTACAGAAGCACCAACTACCAGAGAAGCAACAACTACCATTGCAGCTCCAATCACTACAGAAGCACAAACTACTACTGCAGAGCCAACTACTACAGAAGCGCCAACTACTACAGAAGCACCAACTACCACTACAGCTCCAATCACTACAGAAGCACCAACTACTACAGCAGAGCCAACTACTACAGAAGCGCCAACTACTACAGAAGCTCCAACTACAACTGCAGCCCCAACCACTACAGAAGCACCAACTACTACAGAAGCAACAACTACCACTGCAGCTCCAATCACTACAGAAGCACCAACTACTACTGCAGAGCCAAGTACTACAGAAGCGCCAACTACTACAGAAGCACCAACTACTACAGAAGCATCAACTACTATTGCAGCCCCAACAACTACAGAAGCACCAACTACTACAGAACCAACAACTACCACTGCAGCTCCAATCACTACAGAAGCACAAACTACTACTGCAGAGCCAACTACTACAGAAGCGCAAACTACTACAGAAGCACCAACTACTACTACAGCCCCAATCACTACAGAAGCACCAACTACTACTGCAGCGCCAACTACTACTGAAGCACCAACTACTACTGCAACGCCAACTACTACAGAAGCACCAACTACTACTACAGCGCCAACTACTACAGAAGCACCAACTACTACTGTAGCGCCAACTACTACAGAAGCACCAACTACTACTGCAGCGCCAACTACTATAGAAGCACCAACTACTATTGCAGTGCCAACTACTACAGAAGCACCAACTACTATTGCAGCCCCAACAACTACAGAAGCACCAACTACCAGAGAAGCAACAACTACCATTGCAGCTCCAATCACTACAGAAGCACAAACTACTACTGCAGAGCCAACTACTACAGAAGCGCCAACTACTACAGAAGCACCAACTACCACTACAGCTCCAATCACTACAGAAGCACCAACTACTACTGCAGAGCCAACTACTACAGAAGCGCCAACTACTACAGACGCTCCAACTACAACTGCAGCCCCAACCACTACAGAAGCACCAACTACTACAGAAGCAACAACTACCACTGCAGCTCCAATCACTACAGAAGCACCAACTACTACTGCAGAGCCAACTACTACAGAAGCGCCAACTACTACAGAGGCACCAACTACTACAGAAGCACCAACTACCACTTCAGCCCCAATCACTACAGAAGCACCAACTACTACTGCAGCGCCAACTACTACTGAAGCACCAACTACTACTGCAACGCCAACTACTACAGAAGCACCAACTACTACTACAGCGCCAACTACTACAGAAGCAGCAACTAATACTGCAGCGCCAACTACTACAGAAGCACCAACTACTACTGCAGCGCCAACTACTACAGAAGCACCAACTACTACTGCAGCGCCAACTACTACAGAAGCACCAACTACTACTGCAGCGCCAACTACTACAGAAGCACCAACTACTATTGCAGCCCCAACAACTACAGAAGCACCAACTTCTACAGAAGCAACAACTACCACTGCAGCTCCAATCACTACAGAAGCACAAACTACTACTGCAGAGCCAACTACTACAGAAGCGTCAACTACTACAGAAGCTCCAACTACAACTGCAGCCCCAACCACTACAGAAGCACCAACTACTACAGAAGCAACAACTACCACTGCAGCTTCAATCACTACAGAAGCACCAACTACTACTGCAGAGCCAACTACTACAGAAGCGCCAACTATTACAGAAGCACCAACTACCACATCAGCCCCAATCACTACAGAAGCACCAACTACTACTGCAGCGCCAACTACTACAGAAGCACCAACTACTACTACAGCGCCAACTACTACAGAAGCACCAACTACTACTACAGCGCCAACTACTACAGAAGCACCAACTACTACTGCAGCGCCAACTACTACTACAGCGCCAACTACTACAGAAGCACCAACTACTACTACAGTGCCAACTACTACAGAAGCACCAACTACTACTGCAGCGCCAACTACTACAGAAGCACCAACTCTTACTGCAGCCCCAACAACTACAGAAGCACCAACTACTACAGAAGCAACTACCACTGCAGCTCCAATCACTACAGAAGCACCAACTACTACTGCAGAGCCAACTACTACAGAAGCGCCAACTACTACAGAAGCACCAACTAATACAGAAGCACCAACTACCACTTCAGCCCCAATCACTACAGAAGCACCAACTACTACTGCAGCTCCAACTACTATAGAAGCACCAACTACTACTGCAGCACCAACTAGTACAGAAGCACCAACTACTACTGCAGCACTCCCTACTACTGCAGCAACAACTACCATAGAAATACCAACTACTACTGCAGTCCCAACTACCACAGCAGCTCCAACAACTACAGAAGCACCAACTACAACTGCAGCCCCAACCACTACAGCAGCACCAACTACTACTGCAGCCCCAACCACTACAGCAGCACCAACTACTACTGCAGCACCAACTACTACAGAAGCATCAACTACTACTGCAGAGCCAACCACTACAGCAGCACCAACTACTACTGCAGCGCCAACTACTACAGAAGCACCAACTACTACTGCAGCGCCAACTACTACAGAAGCACCAACTACTATTGCAGCCCCAACAACTACAGAAGCACCAACTTCTACAGAAGCAACAACTACCACTGCAGCTCCAATCACTACAGAAGCACAAACTACTACTGCAGAGCCAACTACTACAGAAGCGTCAACTACTACAGAAGCTCCAACTACAACTGCAGCCCCAACCACTACAGAAGCACCAACTACTACAGAAGCAACAACTACCACTGCAGCTCCAATCACTACAGAAGCACCAACTACTACTGCAGAGCCAACTACTACAGAAGCGCCAACTATTACAGAAGCACCAACTACCACTTCAGCCCCAATCACTACAGAAGCACCAACTACTACTGCAGCGCCAACTACTACAGAAGCACCAACTACTACTACAGCGCCAACTACTACAGAAGCACCAACTACTACTACAGCGCCAACTACTACAGAAGCACCAACTACTACTGCAGCGCCAACTACTACTACAGCGCCAACTACTACAGAAGCACCAACTACTACTACAGTGCCAACTACTACAGAAGCACCAACTACTACTGCAGCGCCAACTACTACAGAAGCACCAACTCTTACTGCAGCCCCAACAACTACAGAAGCACCAACTACTACAGAAGCAACTACCACTGCAGCTCCAATCACTACAGAAGCACCAACTACTACTGCAGAGCCAACTACTACAGAAGCGCCAACTACTACAGAAGCACCAACTAATACAGAAGCACCAACTACCACTTCAGCCCCAATCACTACAGAAGCACCAACTACTACTGCAGCTCCAACTACTATAGAAGCACCAACTACTACTGCAGCACCAACTAGTACAGAAGCACCAACTACTACTGCAGCACTCCCTACTACTGCAGCAACAACTACCATAGAAATACCAACTACTACTGCAGTCCCAACTACCACAGCAGCTCCAACAACTACAGAAGCACCAACTACAACTGCAGCCCCAACCACTACAGCAGCACCAACTACTACTGCAGCCCCAACCACTACAGCAGCACCAACTACTACTGCAGCACCAACTACTACAGAAGCATCAACTACTACTGCAGAGCCAACCACTACAGCAGCACCAACTACTACTGCAGTGCCAACTACTACAGAAGCACCAACTACTACTGCAGCCCCAACCACTCCAGCTGCACCAATTACTACTGCAGCGCCAACTACTACAGAAGCACCAACTACTACTGCAGCGCCAACTACTACAGAAGCACCAACTACTACTGCAGCCCCAACCACTACAGCTGCACCAATTACTACTGCAGCGCCAACTACTACAGAAGCACCAACTACTACTGCAGCGCCAACTACTATAGAAGCACCAACTACTACTGCAGCGCCAACTACTACAGAAGCACCAATTACCACTGCAGCCCCAACAACTACAGAAGCACCAACTACTACTGCAGCCCCAACCACTACAGCAGCACCAACTACTACTGCAGCACCAACTACTACAGAAGCATCAACTACTACTGCAGAGCCAACCACTACAGCAGCACCAACTACTACTGCAGTGCCAACTACTACAGAAGCACCAACTACTACTGCAGCCCCAACCACTACAGCTGCACCAATTACTACTGCAGCGCCAACTACTACAGAAGCACCAACTACTACTTCAGCGCCAACTACTACAGAAGCACCAACTACTATTGCAGCCCCAACAACTACAGAAGCACCAACTACTACAGAAGCAACAACTACCACTACAGCTCCAATCACTACAGAAGCACCAACTACTACTGCAGAGCCAACTACTACAGAAACGCCAACTACTACAGAAGCACCAACTACAACTGCAGCCCCAACCACTACAGAAGCACCAACTACTACAGAAGCAACAACTACCACTGCAGCTAAAATCACTACAGAAGCACCAACTACTACAGAGGCAAAAACTACTACTGCAGCGCCTACTACTGCAGTGCCAACTACTACAGAAGCACCAACTACTACTTCAGCCCTAACCACTACAGCAGCACCAACTACTACTGAAGCCCCAACAACTACAGCAGCACCAACTACTACTGCAGAGCCAACTACTCCAAAAGCACCTACTACTTCTACAGCGCCAAGTACTACAGAAGCACCAACTACTACTGCCGCCCCAACCACTACAGCAGCATCAACTACTACTGCAGCGCCAACTACTACAGAAACACCAACTACTACAGAATCTCCAACTACTACAGAATCTCCAACTACTACAGAAGCACCAACTACTACAGAAGCACAAACTACTAATGCAGCGCCAACTACTACTGCAGTGTCAACTACCACAGAAGCACCAACTACTACTACAGTCCCAACTACCACAGCAACCCCAATAACTACAGCAGCTCCAACTACAACTGCAGCCCCAATCACTACAGAAGCACCAACTACAACTGCAGCCCCAACCACTACAGAAGCACCAACTACTACTGCAGCTGTAACTACTACAGAAGCACTAACTACTACTGCACCCCCGACAACTACAGAAGCACTCACTACTATTGCAGCCCCAACTACCACTGTAGCCCCAACCACTACAGCAGCTCCAACTACTACAGAAGCACCAACTACTACTGCAGTCCCAACTACCACAGCAGCCCCAACAACTACAGCTGCACCAACTTCTACGGCAGCACCAACTACCACTGCAGCCCAAACCACTACAGCAGCACCAACTACCACAGAAGCACCGACTACTGCTGCAGCTCCAACAACTACAGCAGTACTCACTACTACTGCAGCACCAACTACCACTGCAGCCCCAACCACTACAGAAGCACCAACTACCACTGCGGCCCCAACCACTACAACAGCACCAACTACTACTGTAGCGCCAACTACTACAGAAGCACAAACTACTACTGGAGCCCTGACAACTACAGCAGCACTCACTACTACTGCAGCACCAATTACCACTGCAGCCCCAACCGCTACAGCAGCTCCAAATAAAACTGCAGCTCCAACTACTACAGAATCAGCAACTACTACTGCAGTCCCAACTACCACAACAGCCCCAACAACTATAGCTGCACCAACTACTACTGTAGCCCCAACCACTACAGCAGCACCAACTACTACTGCAGTTCCAACTACTACAGCAGTCTCAACCACTACAGCAGCACCAACTACTACTACAGCTCCAACTACTACAGAAGCACCAACTACCACTGCAGCCCCAACAACTACAGCTACACCAACTACAACTGGAGCTCCAACTACTACAGTAGCACCAACTACTACAGCAGCCCCAACAACTACAGTAGAAAAAACAACCATAGCAGCCCTAACTAATACAATAGCACTCACAACAACTACAGCACCAACAAGTACAGGATCACCAAATACCACAGCAGTCCCAACAACTATAACTGTGCCTTCAACTACTACAGTATTACCCACCACTACTGCAGCCTCAACTACTACAGAAGCACCAACTACCACAGCAGCCCCAACTGCAGCCAAACTAACTAACACTGCTGTCCCAACAACTACAGCAACACCAAGCACTACTGCAGTCCCAACATCTACAGCAGCACCAACTTCCCCTGCAGCCCTAACTACTACAGCAGAATCAACTACTGCTGTACTCCCTACAAATACTGCAAAAACAACTGCAGGTCCAACATTCACAACAGTACCAACTACCACTGCAGCCCCAACTACTACAGCTGCTGCAAGTGCCGCAGGTACTAATCTACATCTTTTAATCCTCAAATTGCTAATGCAGTAAACTGTGCTAGAAAATCTGCAGCTACTATCACCACTTGTGCAGCAATAACCACTATTTACTACTTACTTATCATGACTATCACATATAAAAAAAACAAGCAGAAATGCAGCCTGCGCAAGTACTTGAAGTACTTGCGTAGGCTGCATTTCTGCTTGTTTTTTTAAACTAATACTTGCTCCATGTAATTCTGCTTCACTAGTTACTATTGCAGGAATTGCTATTGCTTCCTCTTGTATTATTACACTACCCACCACTATTACTGCTTCTATGAAACTGCCAACATTTACTTCTTATTCCGTAAAAAAAGAAAACACTTGTGAACCGATAGAGACCCAACAATCCCTTTGAGTTTTGAAGCTTGTGTCCCCCAGAATACAGAAAACACACAAACGCACAACCACAGTAAGGTAGCTCTAGTGAGCTGCCTTAAAGTGGTTGTAACCCTAAAAAAAAAAAAAAAAAAAAGAAAGAAAAAGAAATGCTCCTGTCCGTTTAAGGCATGAGATATATATATATATATATATATATATATATATATATATATATATATATATATATATATATATATATATATATATATATATATATAATAGTGCTTTTGCAGTGTCATTTGTCCCTCTCTATGTTGTACATAAAAAATAAAAAATAAAAAATAAAAAATTCGCCCATGGGACTTTAAATGAGGTGTCCATGCTGATCACAGGTGAACAAATATAATAATAGAAAATGTTGTATTAAGATTTATTAAAATATATTATATATATATATTTGTTCACCTGTGATCAGCATGGACACCTCATTTAAAGTCCCATGGGCGAATTTTTTATTTTTTATGTGAAATATAGGGATGGAGGTGTCCCATGTTAAGGAGCATCTTTCAGTCTTTTTCTTTTCTCTATGTTGTACAATACCTGGTTGATTCTGCCTGTTCCTGTGCCCCCCTTTGTAATCTGACCAAGCTTTTCATGGCTGCTGATCCATGATAGTGTGGTCAGTTTATGTCCCTCCGTCATCCTGCTCTCTCCTCAGCGTCTATGCATCTCCCCTCCCTCTCTCCCTGTCATTTTTGTAGTCTGTGTGAAGCCAATCTCCTCCCCGCCCCTCATTTTCTGCCTTGATTGAGTATTCTGCTGCAGCTGCTCCTCCCCTTTGGTAAAGTGGTTGAAAAGTAACATTTGTTATATACATTTATCCTCTCTGTTTAAGGAACCTATTAACTACAGTATATGTTTTTTTTTTAATTATAATGCTAAATACCTTCTTTGCCAAGCTCTGCTGTGTGGTCACATGTCTTCCCTCTGCTAGCTTGCATATGTCAGAAGGGAATCTCAGCCCCTCCCTCTGTACTCCTTAGATCGAGATAGAGAGCAGAGGGAGGACATGTGACCACACAACAGAGCTGGGCAAAGAAGGTATTTAGCATTATAGTTAAAACACACACACACACACACACACACACACTGTATTTAATATGTTCCTAAAGAGAGAGGATAAAGGAATCTAACAGATGTGACTTTACAACCACTTTAATGGCTGATAGGAATTAAAATGAGACAGGATGGGGCAAACAAGCTTCAAAACTTCCAGGAAGTGCCAGAACTTTAAATTATAAAAAAACAGCCAAGCATTTTGGTATAGTAGAGGAAACTGAAGGCTAATGCAGATATTGGTCCTTGAAATTTATCCCTGATGACATTTTTTTTTTACATTTGAAAATATGGTGTCTTCTTACCTATTCCATGAATTACTACTAAAGCCACAATTTTACTGCCTCAACATTTACTTCATCATCATTATTAAAGTTCCTTATACCACTGCAGCCCCAACTGCTATTGCAGAAGTGTACAATTGTCACAGCCCAAATTACTCCACCACCGTCCAACTGCTACATTGACTACTAGTGCATTTCACTAGTAGTGCTGTCCACACTACTGTTGTGCGACTGGCTTCTATTTGTGGGCGGGTGCAGTCTATATTCTCCACTGGAGATGGTGCTCTTGGAGAGGAAGTCAAGGGGAACATAAATCCTCTATGATTTCCTGGGTTACAGGGAAGCCTCTGATTGGATGCTGACACCCCATGTGACTCTGACAATCATCTTGGGTCTGGCAGAGCCTACTTAAGGCCCTGGCTCCCAGGCCTGGCATGCTTTTTTGGCGAGTTGGTAGAGTAGGGACAGGTACCCTGTCTGTTAGGAACAGCAACATCGATAGGGAAATATTCCTGATTAGGAGGGAAAGCATTGGACCACAACTCCTTTGGACATCTTCCTATTTAGGGCACTGGATGGCCAGGCCACATTCCGCTCTCTTGACAAGTGCTGTCAACCAAGCCCTGATACCTGACATCTTCAAATCTTTGGTATTTGTGAGTGTACCCGGTAGAGCAGATGTCCCTCCAGGTTGTTGTGAACTGTTGTTGGTTTACTTCAGTACAAGTTTTCTACTTGCCTGTGTGAGTTACTGCTGCCGCATGTGCTGCATCCCACTTACATTTAGGATATTTCCCTTACAGCGCAGTATATGTCCCTTACAGCAGGTGCGGAAGGAGGATTGGGCTCTATCATGGCTCTGCTAGGATAGACCTTAGCCCTTATAGTGAATTCAATGGCTCTGACAGTCCTCTGGCAGAGTGGGAGGAGAGACTGGAGAGTGCAGCTAACCCGTATCAGGTTCCAGCCCGGCTGGTGGCAGAGCTGGATGGTAAGCTTTAGAGGCCAATGCTAGAACACAAGCAAGCTACTCTGGAACAGATCGTATCACACTTAGAGGGTCTGCTTGAAGAGAAGCTACCACTGCTGGAGCTACAGCGTAGGTTCCTCCTCAGAAAATAGCAAGAGGACAAGACCCCCACCCTCTAAGCTGGGGTTATGCAGAACCTCTAAAGGTACCTGAAAAACAGGGATGCGGCTCTGCTGACATCCCTGATTCAGACCACATATTGAGGGACCAGTTTATTATTGATCTGAAGACAGGCCCAGTCCAGAGGGCCCTGCAGGAGAAGGTAAAGGCGAAACTGACCACTTCCTTCCATAATGCAGTGATGGACAGGGTTGTGTGGGAACAAGAAAAGGCAGATGAAACAGTGGTGGTACCCAAGATGTTTGAACCAGCATATCTCAAGAAGGATGTCTTGATACTAGGGATGAGCCGAACAACCCCCAGTTCAGTTTGCAGCAGAACATGCGAACAGGCAAAAAATTGGTTCAAACACGTGAACACCGTTAAAGTCTATGGGACAAGAACGTGAAAAATCAAAAGTGCTAATTTTAAAGGCTTATATGCTAGTTATTGCCATAAAAATTGTTTGGGGACCCGGGTCCTGCCCAAGGGGACATGTATCAATGCAAAAAAAAGTTTTAAAAACGCTGTTTTGTTTGGGAGCAGTGATTTTAATAATGCTTTAAGTGAAACAATAAAAATGAAATATTCCTTTAAATATCGTGCCTGGGGGGTGTCCTTAGTATGCTTGTAAAGTAGCGCATTTTTCCCGTGTTTAGAACAATATCATTGCAAAATGAAATTTCTAAAGGAAAAAATGTCATTTAAATTTACTCGCTGCTGTAATGTATTGTCGGGTCCCAGCAATATAGATGAAAATCATTGAAAAAAACGGCATGGCCCTTTGGGTCTAGTATGGATTTTAAGGGGAACCCGCACCCAAATTTAAAAAAAAATGGCGTGGGGTCCCCCAGATACTATATACTTTGAACAGCAGTATATATACTATACAGCATGCCCTATATACTCTGCAGGAAATTGGGCCTTAGGTGTTGGTGGTGCCAGAACACTGTAAGCCCTCACAGTTACTTTTGGTGGGTGCAGGAACGGGCCCTGCTGTGAAATACTATATCAAAAATTGTATGTACATGCACCTGTTAAACAGATGCTGAAAAATTGGGCCTTTGGTGGTGGTGGTGGTGATACCAGAACACTGTAAGCCCTCACAGTTACTCTTGGTGGGCGCAGGAATTGGCCCTGCTGTGAAATATTATATCAAGAATTGTAATTACATGCCCCTGTTAAACAGGGGCAGAAAAATTGGGCCTTGGGTGGTGGAGCCCTAAACCAACAATATTGTTGGAAGCTAGCATAATTAAGATTGAGGAATAATAGGTTAGTCAGCATAGGCAGTCTTCAAGGGATCCCATATCCAGAGCAAATTCAATCAGTTAAATCAGGAGATCGTGTAAGCGTGGGTACCTGCTCAAGAACTGCTGCACCACCAAATTCAGGACTTGTGCCAAATATGGAACATGGGTCAAGTGTGGAGGGCGGAGAGAAGATTGGTGCCATTGTCGCGAACAACCATTCCTGGCTGAAGCTGGCGTGGTATCAACCACCTCTGAGCCTGCCCCTACAGATCTAAAAGAATCTCTGCCCCAGTGTGGCTCCTGTCCCCTAAGCAGACCAACTCAAGCAGCGCATGGCATCTTTTAGCCTGACTGCTTGTGTAGTCCCTTGAATGCTTACGGAGCACCGCTGGTTCAAAGGACAAATCTGCAGAAGAGGCCATAGAGGAAAAAGAAGTGGAGGGGATGGAGGAGAGAGCTGGCAATTACCACTAGCATTTTGGAGGAGTGGTGGCAGAACAAGCTCCGACAACACTGAACTCTGTCCTGCATCCTTCCCAGCTGCCAGCAGAGTTACCCAGTGCTCCGTGAAGGAAAGGTAACGTCCCTGTCCATGTCTGCTGGACCATGAGTCAGTGGTAATATGCACCTTGCTGCTGACCCCCTGTCCAACGTAGTGCCTACCTAGTGTTACACCCACTAAGTAGGCAAATATGAGTTCAAAATCAAAATATGGATTTCACATTCTCTAGCATTAAAATACTTTTTTTTTTTTAATTCTTCTGATTACTCTATATGCAAATCTTCTGCTTTTAAAAGGAGTGAGGTGAAGAATCAATTAACCACTTGCAGGCCATCCACCGTAGATATATTGCGGCAGGGCGGCCGCTCTGTGCTAGATCACATACCTAGTATGTCCACCAGTACCCACCGATTACACAGGACACAGGCAGAATGACAATCTACCTATGTAAACAAGGCAGATTGTCATTCTGTCTGAAGTGAAGGCATTGATC
The DNA here is from genome assembly GCF_042186555.1 of Aquarana catesbeiana. Taxonomy (NCBI): domain Eukaryota; kingdom Metazoa; phylum Chordata; class Amphibia; order Anura; family Ranidae; genus Aquarana; species Aquarana catesbeiana. The sequence goes on along the minus strand of NC_133332.1, from coordinate 80,604,885 downwards.
CTGTGCTTCTACTAAGCAGGAACACGGATCTTTGCCTTCCCCTAGTCAAAGCACCTCCCCTACAATGAGTAAGCACAACCCAGGCAACCCAGTCATACATTTAACCCTTTGATCGCCCCTCCTTCCCAGTTAGTGTCATTAGTACAGTGACAGTGCATATTGTTTTAGCACTGATCACTTTATTAGTGTCACCGGTCTTTAAAAAGTGTCAAAAGTGTCAGTTAGGTGTCCGATTTGTCCACCGCAATATTGCAGTCCCGTTATAAGTCGCTGATCGTTACCATTACTAGTAAAAAAAAATAAACACATAAAAATATCCTATAGTTTGTAGATGCTGTATCTTTGGTGCAAACCAATCAATGTACATTTATTGCATTTTTTTTATCAAAAATATGTAGCAGAATACATATTGGCCTAAATTGATGAAGGAACATTGTTTTTTTGTTCAAAATTGTCGCTCTTTTTTAGTTTACAGCGCAAAAAAAAAAAAAAAAAAAAACTCAGAGCTGATCATTACATACCATTAAAAGAAAGCTCTATTTGTGGGGAAAAAAGCACAAAAATGTTATTTGGGTACAGTGTCGCACAACTGCACAATTGTCAGTTAAAGTAACACAGTGCTGCAAAAAATGGCCTGGTCAGGAAGGGGGTAAAACATTCTGGAGCTTAAGTGGTTAATGCACCTGAGAAAAGTTTGTTTATCATGCATTATTCATTTATATATCATACAAATAGCCCTGAAATACCCCCTTCATTTAAACCAGTGTTTATTAGGGAGAAGTTCAGGCATATTTCTGATCCTAGTTTAAACCCATTAGTGATCCCACCAGGAAGTTGTCATCTGTACTGTGCCAATCATAAACCAGTGAGGCATTCCCTATCCTGCAGCCATACGTAAACAAGAGGCATACATATGTGCTGCTGTGGGGTGGCAAATGCCACTGCCGCTTATGATTGTCCTAGTGACAACTTACTGTTGGAATTGCTCAGGTGGGTTTGAACTAGGGTCCAAACATGCCTGACCTCATCCCTAGTGTTTATAAGAGGCAACTTATTCTTGCACTGTAACACTCTACGGGGCTGAGCTGTTACTAAGAAGTTCTCGAAATGCCTCAGACCTTTTTTATATCATAGGGAGACAATACCAAACTGCCATCAGTTTATATAATGGGTCAGATTGCACCAAAAATTAATTCTATTTATGTTTCAGCTGCAGGAGCCGGTGCTGCTGCTGTAGGAGATGGTGCTGCTGCAGGAGATGGTGGCGGAGGACTTACGTACTACAGCAGACTTTTAATTGCTTTAGGTAGCGCTGGAGGGGCAATCCTAGTTGTACTGAGTATATTTGGGGTAAGTTGCAACCTAATTATAAATTCATTATTTAATTATTATATGTAGAGTGCTATAATCCTATCCCTTCCTTCTCTCTTTCTCTCTCTGTCTCCTTCTCTATGGTTCTGTCTGACATTTTAATGTGAGGCAGATTGAATGAAAATAATGCAACTTTGCTGTAATGTCTCTTCAGAAAACCCATAGTTCTCTGGGAATTCTTTAGTGAATATAAAAGGTTTCTTTGTAAAATAAAAATTATGAATGTATTCTTAACCACTTAAGGACCGAGCCTCTTTCTGAGATTTGTTGTTTAAAAACAGTTTATTTTGCTAGAAAATTACTTAGAACCCCAAAAGTTATACATTTTTTTTTCTAACACCCTAGAGAATAAAATGGTGGTCGTTGTAATACTTTCTGTCACACCGTATTTGCGCAGCGGTCTTACAAGCACACTCTTTTTGGAAAAAATATACTTTTTTGAATTAAAAAAAAAAAAGACAGCAGTAAAGTTAGCCCAATCTTTTTTTTTATATTGTGAAAGATAATGTTAGGCCGAGTAAATTGATACCCAGCATGTCAAAATTGCGCCGCTCGTGGAATGGTGACAAACTTTTACCCTTAAATCTCCATAGGTGACGTTTTCATAAATTCTACAGGTTTTGAGTTACAGAGGAGGTCTAGGGTTAGAATTATTGATCTTGCTCTACCAATCGCGGCGATAACTCACATGTGTGGTTTGAACACCGTTTTCATATGCGGGCGCTACTCACGTATGCGTTCGCTTCTGCACGTGAGCTCGTCGGGACGGGCGCGTTTAAAAATGTATTTATTTTTTTTCTTATTTATGTTACCTTTTTTTTTTTTTACACTGTTTTTTTTTTTTTTTTTTTTTTTAAATTGTCACTTTTTATTCCTATTGCAAGGAATGTAAACATCCATTGTAATAGAAAAAAAGCATGACAGGACCTCTTAAATATGAGATCTGGGGTCAAAAAGACCTCAGATCTCATATTTACACTAAAATGCAATTAAAAAAAAAATTGTCATTTAAAAAAATGATTTAAAAAAAATGGCCCTTTAAGAGCTATGGGCGGAAGTGAAGTTTTGGTATTGCTTCCGCCCTGCAATGTCATGGAAACGGTGGGGGCCATCTTCCCCTCACTCGTCTCCATGCCCAGCCAGGAGAAGGACCGGATCCAGTAAGCGGCGGAGGGCACCGGAGCGTGGTGGGAGGGGTGCCCTCCCCCTCCGCCGATAAAAGTGATCTCGCGGCTAATCCGCCGCAGAGACCACTTTTATCTTGTAGCCGACTGCCCACCGAATACGAGGATACCGGGGTTATGGCAGCTAGCTGCTTCCATAACAACGATATCCGTCCTCAAATTTAGGACATATATCGGCGTGCGCTGGTAGGCAAGTGGTTAAAAAAGAACAGATTCAAAATAAATACATTCGTAAAAGCAGAAAATCATTATAGAATCTCCTAAACATGGGAAATTTGAATCAATTGAAATTTCCATTATTTGTTCTTATTTAAAGACTTTCTACCCATACATACTTTAATGGCTCTAGATCTAGATTTTTTCTTTAAAAAAAGGAACTGAATTCTAGAAACTTTGGCCAAAAAGAAAGGCAAAGAGCAAAGGACCAGGTTCCGGTATTGCCTATGGTCCATCAAGCTGATATTTCCCCTTTACTGACTTACCATGTCTTCTTCTGAAGTGTTGTTTTTGTGGAGGAGGCCATCTTGGTAGAGGCAGGGATTTGCTTCTTTATATGAAAACCTGCAGTAAAGATGTAAGTGAGCAGCACATTAGTGGCATCCCCAGACCTCACTCCAAGTCTCCTGAAATTAGCAGTCAGAGGCAGCAGTGCCTTAGATCTCAAAATGCAGACATACAGCTATTAGGGTTTTGGTGCAGCGCCTCAGCACACCTGCCTACCAGGAAGTGCATTTTTATTTTTCAGGAGACATTTGAGACAAATAGAAAATTTCAGGGCACTGCTAAGGATATCTTTACTTTTTGAGGTAATTCTACTTTAACTATGCTCTATTGCTGTGTATTTATCACATATAACAATTTGAGAATCAGCAGCTTGAGATTTTGTTTTCTTTTTTTTTTTTCAATTTGCTCGATGTATCTATGAAGAATTGTCCAATTTATGTATCAGAACAGTTCCAAATTCTGAAGTGCATGAGTCTCTGGCAATCTAATAGATTTGCTTGGAAATAGTTAATTCAAAGAGATCCCACGCATCCTTTAGTGATTGTATTACTATTAGAACATTAATATTATTGATTGTGTAGACTTTGAGGTGACATGTGCCTAGATGTGATCCTGTTACCTAGATGACACAATGAAAAATTATTGAGACATGACTCAGAATGTGGCACCACATCCAAATGTAGATAAAGAAGAAAAAACAAAGAATGATAATGGACTTTAAATTGGTAGCCACCAGTAGACCAAAATGAAAGAGAGAGCACTCTATTGAATTTTTCATTTTGGTCTACTGGTGGCTACCAATTTAAAGTCCATTATCATTCTTTGTTTTTTCTTCTGTCACCTAGATAATAAAATAAATCCTAGATACTATAGGGATAGTTGTATTTCATTTCAAAGGACTGTTTCTGAAAATGATGTTGTCTAGAGGAAATACATCTTCACTGTATTATTATTTAAAGGTACTTATATAGCACTGTCAATTTACATATACATTAGTCCCTACCCTCAAGGAGCTTGCAATCTAAGGTCCCTAACTCACATTCATATACTAGGGCCAATTTACCTACACATGCAGGCACAGGGAGAACATGCAAACTCCGGGAAGGTAGTGTTGTGGTGTGGTGTGGCTGGGATTTGAACCAGTGACCCTTCTTACCGCTAGGCAAGAGTGTTACCCACTACACCACTGTGCTGCCCTTTTATATGTTAAAAAAATAAATAAAATAAAAATATATTATATATGTTATATAGATATATATATGTTATATAAATAATATAAATGGTAATAGTTGTCCTTAATTTTTTCAGATTCTGGCATTGCTAAACTCTTTAGGATTTCTGAGCTTTGGAGCTGCTGCTGCACCTGTTGCCGTGACTGCTGTCCCTAGTGCCGTGGTAGCCACCACAGGTATTCCAGCTGCTGCTAATGTTTTACCGACCACAAGCTATTCAGTATACAATCCTTACAATGTAACGTACAATATCCCACGTGCTACTTTGGCACCACGGGAACTACCAGTTCATGCAGTAAGACAACCAACAATTCAGCCATCAAGGCAGCCGCTACATGAACCACTACGTCAACCACCGCATCAACCACCGCATCAGCCACCGCGTCAACCACCGCGTCAGCCACCGCGTCAACCACCGCGTCAACCACCGCGTCAACCACCGCGTCAACCACTGCATCAACCACCACCTAACCCTACAGCTCCCAACCCCCCAAACTTTAACAGAATAAGAGGAGACTATGGAGTGTAAGCTTCAGCGTGGGTTTCAAAGGCTTTTTTGCTTATTTTTTTGTTTTAATGATTGAGTAAAAATGAACTATGGCTTACTTTTCCAATCAACAACCAAACCAAGCAATGTTACTCACATCCAGTGCCAGGGAGCCAACCATTTTCTCTTTCACCTGAACTGATTAAATTGCTGGTTAGCCCAAAGGTCATCTTGGTGCTTCCCTTGACAGAATTCTTCTCTGTAACAATATAACCTAATGTATTTTCTTCTAATATGTCAAACAATCAAACAAATCAGCTTGTTAATGGCCTTGCACTATGGAAGAGAGCATCAGACATGCAGTTTTTCTTTTTTTTCCTTTTTTTTTGTGTCTTGTTTTAGTTAAATTGGGCAAGGGCTAAAACCGCTGTCAAGTTTTTATTGCTTTTATTACCCTTTGAATAGACTTACCTTCATTTCCTCTCCCAATGACACATTTTTTACAATGAAAGGAAGCTACAGTCATCTACAGTCAGCTACAGATCAGAATTACTGAGCAAAGCTGGACATCAACATTCAGAGACTGTCCTACCACTGTGCTCCAGTGATATGAGGCTGGTGGGTGATTCATTCTAATGTGACGCACACCACACACCTTGAACTGACCTGTCATTGCTTAAACAGATATAAATACCTCTTTTTTAAGCTAGCTGTGTATTTAATAAAATATCCTTAAAAGTGATTTCAGATAGTACCTTAGCCTCTTGTATTTACCTGTACAGCCCGATAAAGAGTGGGAGAGAAAGAAACAGCACTCTAAGCACATAAAGGTGGCTAATAGGCAAGTAAGACAGCTCACAATTGCATAATGTCCACTCTATTGTTTGATGTCCCTTCTTCTTTAAAATGTTAGTTTCCATTCCTCCTTTAATATGCTCCAAAATGTACTTTGCTATCCAGCAGTACTGGCCTATACTTATGTGACCATCTACACAAAGTATTGTGTAATTATTTTTAAGCTCTGTTTAATTTTTTTTTTAAAACCAAACTGGAACACTTTTATTATTTTTTTTCACTGGCAGTGAAAAATCTATTTATTTATGGTACTGCATAGTAGATCCAAATTGTAGCTTATTATGTTATAGTTAAAAAATTAAAACTAGAGAAAACTATGTTTTAAAAATTGATATTTATAAACTAAAATGAGTGAAATAAAGGTGTAACTTAACTGAAATAAACACAACATTAAATGAATAAATGATTGGCTTTAAAAGATACGTCCATGAGATATCACTGTATTTATGCAAAAAAAAAAAAAAAAACACATTTGTGCGCTACTGAAAACACATCAGCACTGAAGAGGCACTGAAGAGGCAGAATGCTTTTCTTCTACCGCCTATATAGGGAATTCCACAGTCAATGTTGTTGGCAGCACAATCCCGATACCCAAGAAGCTAAAACATAAATTTCTGAGCATATTTTGTTTACATAAAGTAGAATGCTTCAATTCACCTTAAATAGTTTGCTTGAGCCAAACTGGCCCAAACAAATGAGTTTAATTATTAAAAGGTGTGGCCGCAGTGTTTGCTGTAATGAATTGTAGTAGCAGTAGCTACATACAGTAAGCAGTGCTAGTTCCAGAAGCAGCACAGATGAATTCCTAATTGCTGCCAAAATTTAAGATAGTAGGGCTGAGTCCTTTGCCACAATTCAAGAGAAGCCTTGTATTTTTATCAATGAATACAATACTTTCTCTGATTGGCTGAGCTGGACTTCATGACGTCACCTGCCCAACTTTCCACCTTGGCCAATCAGAGGAAGCTTTGTACTTATTGATAAAAATACATGGCTTCCCCTGAATTGTGGAGAAGCATTAAACCCAAGATTCTTTAACCTCTTGCTAACCGCCCCACATACAATTACTGCGGGACGGCGGCTCCTGTGCGCAGAATCACTTACAGGTTCGTCCGAGTCTGTGGCACGCATGCGTGCCCCAAGCGACCTGCTCCTGCTTTGATTGGACACAGCAGGAGCCAATCAGCGACAGAGGCATGACGGCGATCTGCCTATGTAAACAAGGCAGATCGCAGTTCTGTTAGTAGGGAAGACAGAGATCCTGTGTTTATGCCAAGCAGAAAACATGAATCTCTGTCTTCCCACAGTTAAAGCACCTTCCCCACACAATTAGCAAGCACTCCCTGGGAACACATTTAAACATTTGATCGCCCCTGATGTTAACCCCTTCCCTGACAATGTCATTAGTACAGAGACAGTGCATATTTTTTAGCTCTGATCACTGTATTGATGTCACCGGTCCCCAAAAAAGTATCAAAAATGTTACTTAGTGTCCGAAGTCCCTGATCACCGTCATTACTAGTAAAAAAAAATAAGTAAATAAAAATTCCATAAAAACATCCCATAGATGTTATAACTTTTGCTCAAACCAATCAATATACGCGTATTGGGATTTTTTTAACAAAAATATGTAGAAGAATACATATTGATCTAAATTGATGAAGAAATTAGATTTTTTACATTTTTTTATTTGATGTGTTTTTTTTTTTGTTTACAAAAGTTTTTATTAGGAAGATTAATAAAAAAGGTTACATAACATCGTGTACAGTATAAAATAGGGTTACAGAATTTAAGCATTAGAGTAATGTATATATTCTTAAAGATGTTCGATAAGCAGAGATACTGAACAAACATTAGGGGGAGAGAGTTCCAATAAAAATTCGAATGTGGCAGACTATCATAAATGAGTAGAGTATAGTCACCAAGCAGAAAGGAAAGGATTTTGGTGTGTGTGTATTATGGAGTTGGTGAGAGATCAGTATATTATAATGATTAATTGTCAGACCAATACAACCATTTAGCATTAAAAATGTGCATACTATCGTGTAGAGTATGATGAATTCTTTCAGATAGCTTGAGTAATTCCATCCTATTCAAAACCTGTGACCAAGGTAGGTTGCTAGATTTCCAGATGAGAGCGATCATCCATTGAATGGAGCTGAATAAGGAATGAATCAATCTAATACATGGGGATGGTATGTCAGGGATATTCGCATATAATATGCAAATTTGAGGTGAAAGATTAATTTCTTTTTTCGTTATTGAATTTATTTTCAAAGAGGCAGCATTCCATATTTGATCTAGGTGCTTACAACTCCAGAAGATATGGAGATAAGTGCCAGATACAGAGCAACCTCTGAAACATCCTGGAGGAGCTGATGGGTAAAAGGAGTGTATAATAGAAGGGGTCAGGTATAGTCTAGAAAGTAATTTAGTTGGTGTTTCCCTAAACGAGACTGCTAGGTTGCATTTACGACAGTTATCAATCATCTTGTTCCAAGTTTCTATGGGGAAAGTACAACCTAATTCAGATTCCCATTGTAGCATTGGTTTGGATTTTTCAGGCATCATATTATTATTGACATGTCTATAAAGCAGAGAGATCAGACCTTTATCTCTAGCGGTATTTATGCAAATATGTTCACGTAAGGTCGTGGGGGGTTGGTAGTTTAGTGAATAGTGTTCTATATAAAAGTGTTTGATTTGTAGATAATTTGTAAGTTCAGAGGAGGGGAGATTATATTTGGATTGGAGCTCAGAAAAAGTAGAGAACCCCTTGTTTGATATCAACGATTTCAGGGTAATCAAGTTATTGACACGCCAATGAGGGAATGGATTACTGTCGTTGAGATTCTGAGATAGTCTAGGGTCCCCTAAAAAGGATGCTAGAGGGGGGGTATCTGAGGAAAGTTTAATGGATTTGTTAATTTTAGTCCATGTTTGTAGAGTGTGGGCTACTATGATATTTAGTTTAATGATTTTGTGGTAAAGGTTAGTAAAGGTTAGTACCATGGAAGGCCCTGTAGGTGGTAAGGGGAGATTGAGCATGCTTCGAATTTAAGCCATGGAATGTGTAGGGTGGGTGCAAACCAATGAGCCAGCTGTGTAAGTTTGGAGGCTATAAAGTATTGCCATATATTTGGCATTCCAAGTCCGCCTAGCTTTTGAGGTCTAAACATGAGAGTAAAGCTGCATCTTGGTTTTTTATTCGACCAAATACATTTATTAATCTCCCTTTGTAGGGCTTCAATTTTGGTTTTAGGTACATTGATGGGTAGAGCACGGAAGTAATATAGAATCTTGGGGAGGATTGTCATTTTGAAAGCGCAGATCCTACCCAAAAGGGAGATATGATACGTGGACCATGTTTTAAGTAGTGCGCTAATGTGCGAGAGAAGGGGAGAATAATTGGTTTTATATAGTGATTTGTAGTTGGGTGTGATGTGAACACCAAGATATCTGAATGACTTGGTGCACCATATAAATTTGAAGTTTCGTTGTAAGTTTATGTTCAAATCGGGGGAAAGATTAATAGGCAGGGCCGAACATTTATTCAAGTTAATGCCTAAACCTGAAATGGAGCGAAAAGAATTAAGTTCGGAGATGAGATTGGGAATGGATATTAGTGGGTTTGTGATAAATAATAAGGCATCATCTGCGTAAAGACGTAATTTAAATTCATTTGAGTTTTTAAGGTATCCGCAAATGTTAGTGTTGTTTCTTATAGCTTGTGCTAGGGGTTCAATGGCTAATGCGAATAGCAATGGGGAGAGGGGGCAGCCCTGTCTAGTGCCTCTACTTAGAGAGAAGAATTCTGAGTTGTAGCCTGGGATTTTAATTCTGGTTTGGGGGAGGTGATAGAGGGCATTAAAACCATGGATAAATTTGTCAGAAATACCAAATTTGGGGAGTAAATGGTTCAAATATGACCAATTCACGCTGTCAAATGCCTTGTGGATATCTAGGCTGAGTAGGCAGACTGAGCGGGAAGAGAGGTTAGCATCTTGGACAATGTTAGTAACCAATCTAATGTTATCAGTAATCTGTCGGCCCGGGATGAAACCAGTTTGATCTATGTGTATGAGGGATGTGATGACAGATGCTAATCTGTCGGCGAGAAGTCTGCCGAAGATCTTCAAGTCGTTATTGAGGACTGAGATGGGGCGGATATTTTGTGGTAGGGTATGATCTTTAAGAGGTTTGGGGATAAGAGATAAGTTCGCTAACAGCATATCTTCAGGGAATTGTACACCATTAAGGATATGATTAAAAAGTTTGGTTAGTCTGGGTGCTAAGAGAGGTGCAAACTTTTTATAATATGATGAAGTGAAACCGTCTGGGCCAGGGGCAGTCGATGTTTTAAGTGATTTGATAATATTAGTAATTTCCTGATCTGTGCAGGGATCACTGAGGGTGGAGGCTTGGTGAGCATTAAGTGTGGGTAGATTTATATTATTCAGCCAGTTGAGCGAAGTGTGGTGGATTTGAGATTGGGGACCGGAAAGAAGATCTTTATAAAAAGTAGAGAAAATATCTAAAACAGCACGAGGGTGAGTGACCAGGTTACCAGTGTGGTCACGCAGCTTATATATATGAGGGGGTTTGTGTTCCTGATTGAGCTTTTTGGCAAACATGGTGGAAGTAGAGTTGCCATGTAATAAAAATTTGGCTTTTGAGAATCTAAGTGACCTCTCAGTGTTTGATGAAAGGATAGAGTCTAAAGCTTGACGTTTAGATTGGATTTGAGATGTAATCTCAGGAGAGGGAGAATGGCTTAGCTTTATGTATAAGTGGTCTAGATCCCTAGTGAGGGATTTGATTTCTGTTAGTTTAGATTTGTTTTTGGCAGCTGCGATATTGATCAAGTGTCCTCTGAGGACCGCTTTGTGTGCAGACCAGAGTATAGTGGGGGATGTGTCCTCAGTTGAATTATTGGTAAAGTAATCCTCAATATGTGTATGGATGTTTTGAATTATGGATGGGTCAGAGAGGAGCGAGTCGTTCAGGCGCCAGTTAAATGGTGTAGGGGTAAGGCCTATGTGAGAAGTATCAAATGCAACCATGTCATGGTCAGACCATGGGCAAGGGTGGATTCGAGCTCTCGAGGAGTTAGCTAAAAGGATAGGGGTGCTAAAAATATAGTCAAGTCTGGCATAACAGTCATGTGGGTGAGAGTAATGGGTATACGCTTTTATGCCAGTATTGTGAGCTCTCCAAGAGTCAATTAGTTGGAATTTACTTAGTGAGCGATTTATTGTTATTTGATGTGTTTTATAGCAGAAAGTAAACAATATTGTTTTTTTTTTTTTTATTCAAAATTTTCAGTCATTTTTTTGTTTTTTAGAGCAAAAAATAAAAACCTCTGAGGTGAAAAAAGGAAACCAATTTTACAGCGTCACACGACTGTGCAGTTGTCAGTCAAAGTAGCGCAGTGCCGTATAGCAAAAACCGGTCTGGTTATGAAGGGGATGGGGTAAATCTTCCGGAACTGAACAGGTTAATTCCAGCAGCAGACAGGAAGTATTTTTTTTCTTGTATGTGGAGGTCCCATATTAACATCTATATCAGACCCTCATCTAGGATAACGGTCTAGTATAGATGAAGAAAGTCCCTAGCTGTTTTCTACAAGTAGAAGTAAAGCAGCCAAAAGCTGTCACTTGCCAGTAATTTAATGCATTTGTTTCCTTGTAAATTTCAGTTTTGCTGCGGTCGAGTCTGTCTGACAAATGCAAAATGTAAGTTGCCCGGGTGTTAGGCTTTGTTTAAGAAAAAAAGTTCTGTTATCTAGGAAGCAATCAGCACCCAAACCCTATGTACTAAAAATAACATGCATATAGTATATAGACTTTGACAATTGCTTCAGGTTTCTGGCATTTGGGACTCACCACAATATCCATTGTCAGTCAACTGTCTGTGATAATTCTGGTTGTTTCCCTAAACCCCTGGCTAGGAGTTGCAAGGTATGTGATGAGGTCCTTGCAGCAGTGGAGGGATTTGGGTTTCAAGGGTCCAAGCTGGCTGTGAAATCTGGTCAGTATTCAAGAATCAGCTGGGAATGATGCTGTAGGCAGAAAACAGCAATGTCTTTCCAAATAATAAGATAAATTGGTTGTCCCCATTGATAAGTTGCACCTGCATTACAGATATTTTCCAGTAATGAGTGAAGTGGCCCATGCATTACCAGGGTGCATTCAGAGAAATCTTCTAGATGATTTATCATGGATTCTTCTAAATCTAGGTTCCCTTTCTCCAGGCTTTTCGCATAACCTCTTGTGTACCTATGAAAATGACATTGCGCTTCACATGATCCTGTTGTATCAGGTTGTGGAGGGCCTAGAGTCCTATGTACTCTGTCCTGCTCAATCTCCATCATTAGTGACTGGTCTCGGTAGATGTTCAGGATCTTGGTGACCTTGCAACATATATCCCTAGCGGATACTGATTCTGGAATGCCCCTGAAGGGTGTTAGCTTGAATAGTCATCTTGTGATTCCTCACCAGAGTGATTTTCGACATGAGATGATGAATGGTAGTTGCGATCAGGCTGATGATGCCAAGCACAAGTGATGAGATGATGCTACCAAAATCCAGAGCTCCTTGTAGAGCTGTCTGCGCTCCTGCACCCAGCACTTGAAGAAGTCACAGTTTTGTCAGATGGAGTGACCACTGCTGCATTAGTGGCCAGTGACAGTGTTAATTAACTTCTTCATGATACATTAACACTGCCACTGGCCACTAATGCAGCATGAAGGGGTTTATTAACACTATCACTGGGCACTACTGAATTGGCGACCAATGGTAGTGTTATTTTACCCCCGTCATGATGCATTAGTGGCCAGTGGCAGTGGTAATTAACCCCTTCATGCTGCATTATTATGTGGCTTAATTAACACCACCACTTATCACTCACCAAAGAGGAGGAATGTTTTAAATAGCAGTGCCACTGACCATCAATACGGGGGAAAAGGTTAAGGGGCTACCAATGAAAGGGGGTTTAAATAGCATAACACCACTGAGCACCAATGTAGGTGTTATTATTTTGTAAACTGGCACCAATGTTGGGGTTATTATGGCGTAGACTGGAGTAGATGATGGGGATTATTTATGTGGAAAGTGTCACCAATGCTGTCACCAATGCTGGGGGTTATTACTGGAGAAATTTGCACCAATTCTGGTGATTATTTTTGTGAAAACTGGCATCAATGCTGCGGGTTATTATTGTTGACTGACATCAAAGCTAGGGCTTACTATTGCTGGGCTTGCAATGCGGCTTATGTTATGCCTACTTTCTCTTCAGTGTGTTTTGCTGTAAAAAAAATACAGCAGGATTAACATTTTACAGTGTATACTGCACCCACAAAAGTAGGGGGCCACTTTGCACACCAAATTTGGGGTTCTTAGCACCAAGTGTTCCCTGAGATACGGGACCCCAAAGTCGGTCAACTGTGTCCATCTGTAGCAATGTCATTTCGTGACCCTTTGGGTCCAGAGACCCCAGATTTTGGCTGTAGCTAGGGGGCATCTAGGAACCCATAACTACCGAGTTTGAAGTTGGGGGGACCTATGGCTGCAAATGGGCACAGTGAGGCATGCAAATGGGCACAGTGAGGCTGCAAATGGGCATTGTTGACCCTCTTTTCCACTTACAGTAGCTGTGCATTTCTTACCTTAGGCTTATACTCGAGTCAATAAGTTTTCCCATTTTTTTGTAGTAAAATTAGGTGCCTCGGCTTATATTCGGGTCGGCTTATACTCAAGTATATACGGTATATCATGGAAGAAATAAGCCTTGTATGCAGTCTGTGAGCCAGGGGGTCATCACACTAGTACAAGGGCCCTTGGTATATTGTAGGCATAGAGAAGTCTGTGTTTGTGACCCCTCGAATTTGTCAATGAACTGAAGCTTGTTGAAAACTGCATTTAGTGCAGAAGTAAGAAGTGTGCTCCTTGGAATGTAGCACTCACCCTTGAATGGGCTTGTTGATCTGCCCAAGGTTGGCATTGTAGCAGCCCGGCACACAGCAAAAGTCACTCTTTTTGACTCAAGTGAACAGTCTAGGTTTATATTTTTTATGCTTTATTGCAATTGAACTTGAATAGGGTGCAGGGATACTCCAGCAACACTGGACAACAAAAAGAAGACACTTCACTTTAGCAATGTTTCTTAGTTCAGTCCCTCCAGTAGAAACTAAGGGAATGAGTAACTGAGACACTATAGAGACTGTCCCAAGTTAAGCAAGCTCTGACACTGATGCACAAGGGATAGTAAGTGCAACAGTCACTAGGATCCTACACAACATCCCTGGATACATTGATGCCTTCTTGCAATATCAGACAGACACTTCTCCCATGAACTCTCCAGACCAGATCCTCAATTAAATCCCTAAAACAGTTCCAGATAGTTTCAGCAAGACAGGCTGTGACAGACTCCAGACACCCTGACTGGGTATCTCCGCAAAGACATTGCTTCCCAAGCTCTGGAACACGAGACCCGTGAATCTGGCTATAGTTACCCCAAGAACTAGGCAACACCAGTTTTGGAGTAAACCAGAATAAGAACTGTTAATTTGAACAGAGGCACAAAGAGATATACACTCAGTGGACAATCCCCACTCCTTTGCATAATGACACAGGGCAGGGTAGACTTTACCTCCTCTGGTAACATGTAAGCCAATCCACATACACATATACATCCCATAATACTTTGCTCGCAAGGCAGACAGAAATAATAGAACAATGGGATACAGGCACTTAAACACATAACAACCCCGACCCCACCTCAAACAATCTAGCAGTCTGAAAGATGAAATTATTTACCTTCATATAGTCCTTGTTTGTTGTTCAGTAATATTACTGTCCCAAGTGAAAGAACACCTTTATTCATTCAGCACACACCACACATATAGAACCTGGGATAATAGTGGTAAAACGAAATGTTGAGTCCGGTCTGGTTGTACTGGGAGCCTGGTTAGTGTGGATCAGACTGGGCTTCTCTGTCACCCTGTGCCCCTAATAGACACAAGTTGACTTACACATAGGAGGGACCGGGGAGCTGGACAAGGAGTTTCCTGACCTCTCTATGGTAAACTGGGTTCCACAAGCCCTCTGCCCAAAGTGACTCCTGTCACACAGGTCCCTTAGCTCTAGCATAACTGAGACCTCAATGAGCACAAGTAGCATCCCTTCAGGCTGGGAACTTCTCCTCCTGGACAAAACTAGGGCTGCCCTAGACTATTTATGCACTCCCCAGCCATCTATTGGGCAACCTCTCCCAGGGTTTGGCTGGGATAACATTTGGGAAAATTCTTTTAATTTTTTTCAAAAACACATAAAGTGTACAATAAAACATTCAAGGGCCACCAACCACAATACGATGGGCCATACCAAAAAACAAACAGAACAGTTAACACTTAAAAAGAAGTGCATTGTATTTTACATGTACATGAACATTGCCTGTGAAGCATGCCAACATGACCCACAGCGCCTTCCCAGAAGAGTCACAAACCCGCACACACATAATCCACCAAAATATGAAGATCCATGCGAAGAATTACCCACACTCTCCAGAAGATACATTTTGTGTATCTCACCATTCACTTTTGCAGAAAGACCACCTACTCACCCTGTCAGAGGCGATGAGGTACATGTTAAAAAGTCTCATGGCACATGAATATTGAGACTTTAAATTGCCTTTCCCAACCCACTACAGTTCAGAATCCTCCAGAAGGCAGGGGGAAACAGTCAGCAAAGCTCACAACAGCTCAAAACGATCACACACTCTTCCACTGATTACAAGGGAGCCAAAAGGATAATTTTAACTAATCCCCCTAGCAACCTATCTAGGAGGGTGCTACAGGAATTTTTTATGTTATCTTTCAAATAGAATAGGATACATACCTTTTCTTTTAGCAAATTTATTTTGCCTCTCCTGAACAGAAGTCCAGAGGAAGTCACTGATTGTAGTGTCACAAAAACAAGTAAAGTAAGTTTACTAAATTCCTATTTTATTGTACTGTAAATTATTACAGAACTTTTAGAACTTGTTCAGGCCAGCAAGCTGTGCTCATCTCAAGGCCGTTGATGTGTTTTGGAATTACTGCCCTACTTATAACTAGCCTTTGCAGCAAGGAGCACATGGAAGGGCGATGCATGTCAAACAAAACCAAAGAAAATTCCTAGCTCAACAAGCCATGCAGCAAGCAACTGAATAATCCTGCTTAACAATTTATGTTAAAAACAGGGGTTTAGTTTGCACACATTTGCAAATACATACGTAAGCTGTAGAGCCACTTCATGGCACCCCAGTATTATCTGCAGTCTTAACTCTAAACATTTTTGAGAGTTTCCATAATAGAAGCACATGCATGATAATGGATAGATAGAGGACAGGTAAGCCTGGAGGAGGCCCATCCCTCCTTAAAGGCACAGGGGCACACTGGACTCTCAAGATATAGCGCAATGGCAGCAAAGGCATCCAGTGCATCCCCTCACCAGTATTCTAACAGTACAAACAAATGGCCACTGCCCCCACCTGTTACTGGCCTTAGGAAGCAAGGAGCACATGGAAGTGCAATGCATGTTAAGCAAAGCCAAAGAAAATTCCCAGCTCAGCTTACCAACCAAAATTCTTACCAAAATGTGGGCGATAGGTATTAAAATTAATTCTATGCAACATATACTGTAAAATTAAACCCATATTAATGATACACACCAATATAAATCCAGTGTCCATGTAACAGTCCAACTCAAAATAAAATCCAACTCTGTGATCCGTGGTGGGATTACACCTCCAAACTGTGCTCTGAACATGCAATAAATGGAGCTGTATAACGTGTGCCTTTGTGATACACACCACCCTCTTATCACACTGACACTAACCAGACACTTTGACCCAAATGTTTTGTGGTTCAGCTTGCGCTCTATAAGACATTGTCAATTTTCATGACTCAGCTCCCCTCCTTCCTTTCTGAGCTTTACTGAATCTCTCTCAGGGACAAAGGATCAAACATGCTTTTCATAATGCAACCAGGTTTTAATATTTAAAAATGTAAAATACAAGTTTAAAATAAAACTCACATGGGTTAGTGCCCAAGCTGGCACCAAGCGATTTTAGCAGTGTGTGTTCATTTTGCCGTTCGCCTGCTCTCAACATGGAGACTAGGCGTGCGTTCCACCGGCCGGAAGTTCCGTCACCTGGATATGAGGCCAGATGCCACATAGCCCTGCCTCTCTACCTATTTTGATGCCTAGCACCCATATTTTGGTAAGAATTTTGGTTGCACATCTGTGTCACAGACACAAGATTTTTTGGTTTAGCATCAGGGGTATCACAAATAATTATTTCATATAAAATTCCTTTGCGCAGTGATTGCAGTTTATTACAGCTTACCAACCAGCCTGCAACTAACCAAATTATTCTGTCTGAGCTTCGGTTCACACTAGATGCGGTGTGGTTCCGCACCATATTAAAATCGCAACCCGTTCATGCAAACCAATTGTGGAGCAGGGGCGGCCCGTGCATTAAGGGTGCACAGGCGCCGCCCCCTCTATCCTCGCCACCCCCTATATGCATAATGGATAGATTCATGCATTGCATAAATCTATCCATGGCCCCCTGCTGCCACCCCCTATTCAGGCGTCTGGCTCCTTTGTGGACACCAGGCGCCTGAATTACAGCGGTGGGGATGTTTTTTGAAGCACCTGATTAGAGCTATAGCCTCTAATGGGCTTCAAAATAGGGTGGACTTGGAGTGCAGAACATTGCACTCGGGATCCACGCAGATGTGTTAGAAAAGCAAATTAATATTTGCTTTTCTAACACTGAATTGCCTGAATCACCTCTCCACTAATCAGGAAGAGCGGGTCTGTTACATGTTTCCTGATGGCTAAAAGTTTAGGCGATCCTATTGGATGCCTAGGAGGAAGGGAGGAGATGCACAATGGAAGCCGGATCTCAGAAGGACACGGAAGACGTTGCAAGATGCCTGCCACAGCCTGTCCCCCTGCCCGATGATCCCAAATGTGTCCACCGATGGATCGGCAAACAGCGGGGGGGATTGAGGTGCTGCAGGGGGGTGGTTGCTTGCTGCCCCTCCCCCAAACAAAAGGCCACTAACCGCCACTGTTGTGGAGTGTAAGTTAACAACAACCTGAAATCGGTTTGCAAAACGCATGTGCAGAATCGGATTGTATGGTTGTGGTTCTGATACGGACAAAAAAAGGGTCCTGCATGAGTGTGGTGCGAACCAATGAAAGCGTGCTGACCAGCTGCATCATTGTCTGGTATGGGAACTGCAGTTCTGCTGACCGCAAGACCCTGCAGCGGCTAGTGAAGATGGCTGAAAAGATTATTGGTGTCTCTCGCCCCTCCACCCTGGACATTTTCCATACACAATGCTCCAGAAAAGCTACCAGTATCATGAGGGATCCTACTCATTCCTTCCAAAGTCTCTTTCAGCTCTTGCTATCAGGTAGAAGGTACCGGAGTATCAAAACCAGGACTGTCAGACTGTTCAACAGTTTTTTCCCCCAGACTGTGAGAGCCTTCAACTCCAATCCTCTTTGAAACCTCTTCTATTCCTATATATTGTGATCAGGAAAGTCTCACATCCCCTCCTTTTAATCTTGAATATGCACTAGACACTTTTATAAACACTTGCTGCTACAAAAACTTTTGGAAAAATATAGTATATGTACAGTTACGTAGTTCCCAGATGTGTATTCCTCACTGTGTTTTTATTCTTTGTACATCTAGTTATAATTATGTTTAATTTGTATGTAGCACCGTGGCCCTGTGAGATACAATATTTCGTTCTACTGTATGTTCTTACGTGTAGTGGAATGACAATACAGCTTGACTCAACTTGACTTGACCTCCCTAGGGAACATTTAACCCTTTTGATCGCCCCCTAGTGTTAACCCCTTCCCCGCCAGTGACATGTATACAGTAATCAGTGGCTATTTTTAGCACTGATCGCTGTATAAATGTCAGTGGTCCCAAAAAAGTGTCAAAAGTGTCCGATCTGTCCCCTGCAATGTCGCAGTCCTGCTAAAAATCACTGATCACCGCCATTACTAGTAAAAAAAAAAAATAATAATAAGAATGCCATAAATATATCCCCTATTTTGTAGACGCTATACATTTTGTACAAACCCATCAATATACACTTATTGCGATTTTTTTTTTCAAAAAATAAAAAAAAAAAAACTGATGAAGAAATTAGTTTTTTTTTTATTTGTTTTTAGGTTATTTATTATAGCAAAAAGTAAAAAATATTGGGGTATTTCTAAAATTGCTGCCATTTTTCTGTTTATAGCACAAAAAATAAAAACCGCAGAGGTGATCAAATACCACTAAAAGAAAGCTCTATTTGTGGGGAAAAAAAGGAGATACATTTTGTTTGTGTATAACGTTGCATTACGGCACAATTGTCAGTTAAAGTGACGCAGTGCCGTATCGCAAAAAATGGCCTGGTCATTAAGGGGGTAAATCCTTCTGGGGCTGAAGGGGTTCATTAAGACCACCCGCATACTCCTCAGTGAGGTTCTAATCATTGGTACCCAGTCTGAAACACCGGATTCGAATGTGATTTTAAAGTAGGTGTGTACCTATGATTTCCATATGACAAAATTGCATTTTGTTAATTAAGATCATAAAAATGAACACACCACGTCAATTTTGTATATGGAATTTCTTCAAGAACATCAACTTTATCTGAGACTGTAGGCATTATTTGTATGAAAAAGTTGAAAATATACATATAGACTGTATATTTATCTTTCTCACCATTTCCGTCCAGACGAAGCAGTCCAGTAGAAGTGTTTATTTAAAAAAAGATGATTTATGTGTTTGAATAATAGGTGAGCACCCCTGTCATTGTTATCATTTTCCCCAACCACTGTGACTGTCAGATTGGCTGGACAGCTTGGTCAATATGTAACGGTAGAAAAAATAAAATTAATGGCAGTGAAATAACAAAATAAATGCATCGAATCAGAATACAATACTTTCTGCAATAATGGTCCTGCTGCTTACAAAATGCTGAAACTATGCACCACTCTGGAATAGGTATGTGAAAAAAAAACAAAAAAACACACTACTAGACCTCATTAAACCTGGAAAGCTGGTGGCATCTTGTGGCCGAGAGTAAGAACTGCATTTAAGCTGAGTACTGCAGCTAGGGCTGTTTTTTTAAATTAATATTCCCGCTAAGTCCTAAATGTTTACCTGCTAGTCATTAACTATAGATAATATTTTACAGCATATACATTCAACAACCAGTGCTTAGAAAATGTCTATTGTCCTTAAAAGTTCATCAAAATGTTCTCACAATGGTCTTCCCCAAATAAGATAACAGCCTCTTCATTCATACCCACTGATGAAACTTAAAAAAAAAAAAAGAATTAAAAAACAACATATAGTATAGTATGTCAAAACAAAACACACTGTGAAGCTAATAAATGTGCTCACATATAAATTGTGTGATCGAGTGCCATACATCACCAAAACGTGCATCCTCCTGTGACAACTCTTAGTTCTTAAATATCTACTCATCAATCACACTTGATATAAATCCACTACCTATTTTTCTTCCAGAATAATCCTTATGCCCCGTACACACGATCAGAAATTCCACCAGCAAAAGTCGGATGTGAGCTTTTGGTCAGAAATTTTGACCGTGTGTATGCTCCATCGGACTTTTGCTGGCAGAATTCCAGCCAGCAAAAGTTTGAGAGCATGTTCTCTATTTTTTGGCCAGAAAAAGTTCCTATCCGAAAATGCGTTTGTCTGTATGCAATTCAGACACACAAAAAATCATGCATGCTTGGAAACAATTCAACACATGCTCGGAAGCATTAAACTTACTTTTCTCGACTCTTCGTAGTGTTGTACGTCACTGCATTCTTGACGGTCAAAAGTTCAGAGGACTTTTGTGTGACCGTGTGTATGCAAGGTAAACTTGAGCAGAATTTCGTCGGAAAAAAATCCAAGTTTTTACTGACGGAATTTCTGATCGTGTGTATGGGGCATTCGTTTTTACTGTTTTAGGGATTTTTTAGTCCTAGTGTGCTATTTTGGGAAAATATTTTACAGCAGAACATAGAAAATTATAACCACTATTGGACTTATTAAATAAAGAGTTCTTTTTTTTATATGTAGTAGAGTGCATCTTTATTAAGTTAACCCCTTCACGCCTAAGGGTAAAACAAATGTTAATGCCTAAGCACAATTTTGAAACGCTGACATGTGTTAGTAAAACTGTATACACGTCACAACTACATTGTGCATCCAGGTGGATTATACCTTGTTTTATTCAGGACATATTGGGCTTTCTTTTAGTCGTACATGGTAATGGCTATCCCCTGATTTTTCTTTTTATTATCAAAGGAAAACTGGCCCAAAATAGTAAAAAAAAAAATAATTTCTTGCTATTATTATTATTTACCACAAAATAACAACCCAAAATAAATTCTCTTGCTCCTGACGATTGCAGCAACCAATACCACATATGTTTATGTTAGTTGTTGTTTGTACCCGGAGTGCAGCCCGAAAACAATGGTGCACATTTTGCATTTTATTTATCTTGACTAAAACACACTGACACTAACTGGCGCTGATACTAATTATTTATTTTTTTTATTTTTTTATTCTACCCAAAATATGCTGACTGTGACCTTTGAACCCAACTTTATTTTTTATTTTTATTTTTTTTTGCTTGTTTGTTTGTTTGTTTTGATGTTTTTTTAACACACTTTGTTTTTTTACATTTTCCTCTAATGCAAGAAGAGGAAGATATGATATACCAAGAGTCCTGGTCCCTGTGCTGGGAGCGTGCTCTCAGCACAATGGGAGATATGCAAATATATGGCCCCATTGAAAAAAAAAACACTGCTGTGAGGCTTCATTTATATGTGTGCGGTCGGTGGGATTGGGTTAAATGAAATTTGGGTATGAATGGAAGATATAACTTTTTTTTTGCAAATTTATTTTTATTAGTTTTTGTATAGTACAAAAAGAGAAATAAAATAAAAACACTCCTCGCCACGCAGGGAGGGAATCATAAACAACATAACATAACAGCCCCCCCCCCCCAATCCAAGTTCACCACCCCATGAGCAAATCCGTTCTCCCAGATGCAAGGTCCCCAGAACAATAGGGGTACACCTACCAACATCATATTAAAGACATTAATATAGCAACTGTACAGTTCTCATAGTAATGAGTCCAGCAATCATCTTCATATACAGCCATTGAAACAGCAGTCAGTCCCCAAAAAATCCCAGTGGGGATGCAGGAACAACAGAGCCCTAAACTCCAAAATCCAGGCCCAGGCAGACCTCCCCTTCCAGCTCAGTGAAGTCTATATAGTCATTACAGTACAGTACAGTACAGAAAGATCACTGTATAACCAAATTTTCCAAACTTTGCCAAATTTCCTTGGACATCCTCTGCTCAGATATGTTGCTCAATAGAACGGAATCACTTTGTTTGCAAGCCCTTTCCAGTATGATAGTGAGGGCGTCACAGGTTTTTTCCAATAAAGGATCAGTGGCTTACGCACATAAAACCACAACAGGCTAAGTAAGGTACATTGGGCCCTAGTAGGTGCCAAGCCCTCTACCAAGCCAAGTAAGCATGTCGCCACCATCAAGGGCAGAGGTATAGATGTAATCTCCGTTATGCATCGCCCAACATCAGACCAAAACTCCTTGACCACCTGGCAATGCCAAAAGAAGTGACTAAAATTGGCTGGAGACAGTGAGCAGCGCCAACATTCAGCCGATGAACCCGAATACATTTTAGATAACTTTGCTGGGGTGTAATATATCCTGTGCAAGAATTTTAATTAAATGAATCAATTTCTAGCGGACACTAAGTGAGTGAAGGGAACGCTCTACATATTGTCCCACTCTTCTCCACCCAAATCTGGGACCTCTTCCACTCACTGTTCCCTACATTTGATCACCAAAGGAAGCGAGACAGGAAACAGCTCCTTATATAATTCAGCTAATGTTTTTTTCATGGAGTCATCCAAGAGAACATTCTCCAAAATTGAAGGTCTAATATCTAGCTTAGCGGAGCCAAACTGGGACACAAAAGCGTGACGCAGTTGGAGATAGTGAAAAAAATAGGGATTTGGGAGCTCAAATTTCTGTTTAAGATCGGAGAACTGTAACAGCTCGCCCCCTCTGGTGATGTCACCCAAAGTTCTATTACCTCGGGACACTCATATTATTGGATCCGGTATAGTGAGCAGATGGGGAAAAATAGGGGCTCCTCCACAAAGGTGAGGCTGGTAACATGGCAGTAGAAGTAGGTGCCAGCAACCTACCAAACACAATCCCAAGCCTTAACAGTGGCTCTCATTGTGCCAGTCAGAGGAAACTGAGCCCCAGGCCCCCTAAAAACAAGCAGATGCAGGCTCTCATACACGCCCAGCACCACTGCCTCTAAGAATGTGGCAGAATCCCCATCATCCCCAAGAAGCCATCTCTGGGCAAAAACTCCCTGGCCAGCTAAAAAGCATTTAAAGAAATCAGGAAGCGCTAGGCCTCCCTGTCCCCAGGGCTCCTGTAATGCTGTGAGGCCTATTCTGGGAGGGGAGTTTCCCCATATGAAAGAACCAAAGATGCCATGGACTCAACAAAAAAAGGAGCGTGGGATCCAAACAAGTGAGTTGCGTAAAAAATATATGAAAACAGTGAGTATCTTCATCTTTAGAAGGTTTATTCACCCCATCACTGAAAGGGGAAGATTCTTCTATATCTCAATTTTCCTCTTTAAAAGGTCTAACAAGGGCTGCAGATTCAGACTAAAATATTCTGCAACCCTAGCAGATATGGGAACCCCCAGATATGTAAACTGATTAACCCACTGTAATGGCAACCCAGGATCAGCTGCAGCCCCGGTATCAGAATCTAATGGAAGAATATTGGATTTGTCCCAATTAACTTTGAGACCGAAAAAAATCGCAAAATTATGCAAAATGCCAAGGATCACATGAAGAAACATACCCAGGTCTTTTAAGAACAGCAGCATGTCATCTGCATACAGTGCCAAACACTCTTTATTGTTCCCAACTTCTAAGGCCACGACCCCAGGAGAGGAACGCAGCACCACAGCCATTAGGGAAAACAGGAAGGGGGATAGAGGGCAACCCTGCCTGGTTACCCTACCCATGTCAAGACAGGGAGAGATGGAAGGCCCAATCTTTAACGCCATTCTAGGCTTACTGTATAACAGGGATACCCATTTACAATACTTTGGCCCAAATCCCATGCGCTCCAACACCATGGCCATATAACCTCAATCAACAGAGTTAAAGGCCTTGGCCATATCTACTGAAACCACAGCCCTAGTTCCAGTGGTATTGTGAGAGATCTGCAAGTGGGTAAAAAGGTGACGTAAATTGGTGTCCGTGGACTTCACCGGCATAAAGCCAGTTTGGTCCACATCAACCAGGGATGGGAGCAATATAGACAATCTAGTGGCCAAAACCTTCATAAGAACTTTAAGATCAGCATTAAGGAGTGCTATTGGTCTATATGAGGAACAACATGTTGGATGATTACCCAGCTTGGGTATGAGTACCACATAAGCATCCAGCTGTCACGTACCTAGTAGATGAGCCTGAACTGCAGGGGAAGGCCTCCGACTTGAGGCCCCTGGTAGAGTAAACAGGAAGCGCAGGAGTGAGGAGTGGCACGAGCGCCTGGCAGGATCAGCAGCAATAGGTAAGACCGGAATTCAGGAGGCTCTGCGCAGGAGGACAGCAGACTGGAACTAGAGCAGCAGACTGGACCTGGAACATGCTCGATCAGCAGACAGGTGCAGCAGAGTGGAACTCGAACAGCTGACTTGGAGCTGGACAGCAGATTGGAACAGGCTGGATCAGCAGACAGGTGCAACAGACTGGAACTGGAACAACTGACTGGGAGCTGGACAGCAGACTGGAACCTGGAACAGGCTGGATCAGCAGACAGGTGTAGCAGACTGGAACAGCAGACTGGAACCTGGAACAGGCTGGATCAGCAGACAGGTGCAGCAGACTGGAACTGGAACAGCAGACTGCAGGGAGATTCCACAGGAATTTAGGAAGGTCAGGCAAGCCAGGTTGGTTATCACGAGGGCAGCAAAAGTATCAGGGGAGCAGGCAAAAGAGAAGTCAGACAGGCCAGAGTCAGGTGCAGACAGATAGCAGGGATGGTCAGAGGCAAGCCAGGTAAAGCAGAGGAATAGATTTCAGATATCAAGGAACACACGGAACGCTGTAGAGCAGACAGCAAAGTCCCTGTGTGTGCGCTCGCGCAAGTGCATTGGCGCCTGCGATCGCGCACCAGCAAGTCTAGATCGCCTGTTACTGGCAGGATCTTCCTGACACCAGCATAGAGGAAGGCAGAGCCCCATTTTCAAAACAGGATAAGTACAAAGTTCTCAATTGTGCACCCAGTGTGTCTGAATATTGTCTGAATATTGCCTGTACCACTCCACCGGAAAACCATCCAGGCCTGGAGATTTATTTGAAGGAAATGGCCTTTTCTATTTCTTTGATAGTAATATCCTGGTCCAATCATGCTCTATCATCATCCTCCAAACTTGGGACAGGAAGGCTGGACAAAAGATCTATTAATTCTCCCCTATCATATAAGGGTATAGGAGAATATAGATCCGAATAGCACTTAACAAATCGATGCATAATAGCCTCAGGGTCAGTAAGCATATCGCCTATCTGAGAACGTATACAGGGTACACTAACAAGAGCCCTCTGATCTGCCACCAGCATGGCCAATAACTTACCATTTTTGTCCCTCTTTTCACAGAGTGATTCAGTCCTATGTAGCAAGGTAGTATGCGCAAAGCAAACTGATGTTTAGCTGCCTCCAAAGATTCAAAAGTGGCATCCCCAGGAGCAGCCCATATTCCACCTCCAACCTGTGCTCCTCCAACTGCAACCTTTCCCTTTCTGCAGCGTCTGCCTTACGGACCGCCTTAATGGCAGAAATATAGTGTCCCCTCATTACCACCTTGAAAGTGTCCCAGACCACCGTATCCCTAGGAGAGGAAGCATTATTTTCCCAGAACTCAGACATAGGCGTTTGTACTTGTTGTGTCACCTGCTCCACCTGTAACCAACCAGGCGATATCCTCCATGCACCTCCCCCAGTCCTAGCCCCCAGTGAGGCTAGGGTGAGAGGGTGACTAATAAAGGATCATGATCAGATAACAGCCCTGCCAAATAGGTGATAGCATGTAATAGATTTAAGCATTGGGGATTAGCAAAAGCAAGATCGATTTTTGATGCTGTTCTGTGTGTGCGAGATAGACAGGAGTAGCCTCTAACCCCTGGATTTTTCCACAGCCACAACTCAGTAAGTTGGCAGTAGACACCCATGCTAAAAAACCTGTGGGGGGGAGCCTTAAAGGATTAGTAGCGTCTAGCCCACCATCTAGAATGGCATTGAAATCACCAGCCAGGAGTAGAGAGAGGTGCATAAATGGAGCCATCACAACCAACATGTCACACCATAATTGAGCATAAAAAGGTGGTGGAACATACACACAGGCTAATACCATTCTTATCTGGAAAATGTCTAGTACAAAAATAATGTATTGCACCCCTGGGTCAGAGATTACCCTTTGGACTGTGCAAGGGACACTCTTGCTAAGTATTATAGTCACCCCTCTGGCATAAGTGGAGTAAGAGGCATGATGCATTTTCTGTATCCATGGCCTACTTAAAGTTAAGACCTTGCTCACATCCAAATGGGTCTCCTGTAGAAGAACAATATGTGGTCTGGCTGCCTTCGGATAAGCAAACATAGCCGCCCTTTTAACTTTATCATTAAGGCCCTGTATATTCCATGACAGTTTATTAACCGATAGTTGCCAACATTGTAAAAAAAAAATTAGGGACACTTTTTTGGCTGTAGGCGGAGTCACATTATAACTAGGGGGCGGGGCATGAGAACAAATAAAAATGTGGCTCGTGAAAAACAGGCGTGGTTTACGCGAAATTGTGGGCGTGGGTTAAATGGGCCTGGCTCAAATGGGGTGTAGTTAGAGTCTGAGATGAATGAGGGAAAGGGGGGAGAGGGATGGAGGGACAGCAGCCCCAGATCCTACACCACAATAGAAATATGTGTATTCCAGAGTTTAACAATCAGCAGATAAAGATACTCCAAACACCTGGTGTTAGCACTTCAATCATCCTGGCACCATAGTTGTTATGGTGTCAGGATGATTGAAGTGCATTAATTCTATTATTACATTGTAATATAAAATTAAATCATTCAACTCACCATAATGCAGAATCAGTGGGACCCCTGAGCATGTCACCTTTCACATTGCCTGCCACCAGCAGAGTCCGTCCTTGCATCAGGTGCCCCCAGCAGAGTCCCTCCTTACATCATCAACATCTTATATCAACTCATTTGATCATTGTCTTCTACAAGTGAACTGTATTTTGCCACTCTGTGGCTTTTACATTTATATCTACTCTCTATACTCTTTTCCTGCCCTGTAAAGTCCAAAGGGGCGTCCCCTTCATGCACTTTGTTGCAAATATTTCCTCAACATCCCTCCTTACATCAGTTGCCCCCAGGAGAGTCAGTCCTTACACCAGTGTCCCCAGCCTCAGTCCTTACATCAGTGTCCCAGGCAGAGCCATAGTTACCCCCCATACATAGTTACCCCCCCGTACATAGTTAACCCTCTCCCCCTAGTTAGCCCCCTGTACATAGTTACCCCCCATGCATAGTTACCCCCCCTGTGCATAGTAACCCCCCTGTGCATAGTTACCCCCCCTGTGCATAGTTACCCCCTGTACATAGTTACCCCCTCGTACATAGTTACCCCCTGTACATAGTTACCCCCTGTACATAGTTACCCCCCCTGTACATAGTAACCCCCCTGTACATATTAACCTCCCTGTACATAGTTACCCCCCTGTACATAGTTACTACCCTCCCCCCGTACATTATAGTTACATTGCTGCTGGCCTGGGCTTTACACTAAGAGGGACAAGAGCAGAGCAAACTCCACAGGCAACACCGTGTGTTCAGTGGAGAGGGAAGGGGCCAATCCGTGCAGCTAACCCCGGCTTCAGAATTGTGAAGAGAGAAGCCGATTCATTGGCCCCCTCTCCACTGAACACAAGGGTAATGATCTAGCAGCGGCGCCGGTGACCATTTTGTTGGAGCCAGCTGCTGCAGAGCCAAACATTCCCAATTTCCCTGGACAAAAAAGGCAAAATCCCAAATCGGGACGGCCTCCGATCAGGACGAGGGTCCCAAAATTGGGACTGTTGGCAACTATGGTGTGCCATCAAATCAGGGTGCTGTGCTGTGATTGCACGCATGCATGGGAGTTAGGGTTGCCACCTGTCCGGGATTCACCCGGACAGTTCGGGTTTGGAATCATGAGTCCAGGTTTCAGAGTGCCTGTAACCCGGACACATGATTCAGACTGGACTATGGCTTCCCAGCAGGTTTGCTGGCTGCAGTTGTCTAAGCCGAGAGTGTCTGGTACACTCTTTTTCATACTGCCCAAAGCCAGCAATAACAATCCCCTCCCCCCCCAAAACACACGCACAGACGGGAGAGGAGAGAGGGCTTCATCTGCACCTCTTTGTCTGCCCACGGGCACGCATCGGGGAAATTCTGTGTTGGCCGTGTCCCTTGGACACAGCCAATTACAGATCGTGCTAAATGGCCAATCACAGCGGCCATTTAGCACTCGATCTGAGTGTCCAATGAGAAATAATCTCATATGTAAACATATGAGATCATCTCTCATTGCCGGCTCTCGCTCCTCACACAAAGACAGCGTGTGAGAAAGGAGAGCGAATGGCTGCAGCGTCAGTGTAAGAAAAAAAAAAAAGCGAAAATAAAGTGCCCACAGTACCTGTCAGTGCCATCTGTTCCCACTGCCATCTGTCAATGCCATCTGTCCCCAGTGCCACCTGTCAGTGCCATCTGTCCCCAGTGCCACGTATAAGTGCCATCTGTCATCAGTGCCACATATAATTGCCATCTACCATCAGTGCCACATCAGTGTCACGTGTCATCAGTGCCACCTATTAGTGCCATCTGTCATCAGTGCCACGTATTAGTGCCATCTGTCATTAGTGCCACATATTAGTGCTATCTGTCATCAGTGTCACGTGTCATCAGTGCCATGTATCAGTGCCATCTGTCATCAGTGCCCCCTGTCAGTGTCACATGCCATCTGTTATCAGTGTCACGTGTTATCAGTGCCATGTATCAGTGCCATCTCTCATCAGTGTCACGTGTCATCAGTGCCACGTATAAGTGCCATCTGTCATCAGTGCCACGTATTAGTGTCATCTGTCATCAGTGCCACATATTAGTGCCATCTGTCGTCAGTGCCACGTATTAGTGCCATGTGTCATCAGTGCCACATATCAGTGCCATCTGTCATCAGTGTCACGTGTCATCAGTGCCAGGTATTAGTGCCATCTGTCATCAGTGCCACGTCAGTGTCACGTGTTATTGTCCTGGTGCTCCAGGGCCTTCAAAAGTGTAATAGGTAGTCAACAAGTTAGATGTGTAATTTATGCTCCTAGAACACCTGATGGCGCTCCCTGCATGTTGGGCCTCTCTATGTGGCTAGGCTGTGAAAACGTTGCACACATGTGGTATTGTAATACTCAGGAGGAGTAGCAGAATGTATTTTGAATGTATTTTGGGGCGTCATTTGTGGTATGCACATGCCATATGAGAGAAATAACCTATTACAATGACAATTTTGTGGGAAAAATAAAAATAAAAAATCTTCATTTTGCAAAGAATTGTCGGAAAAAATGACAACATCAAAAACCTCACCATGCATCTTACTAAATACCTTGGAATGTCTACTTTCAAAAAAGGGGTCATTTGGGGGGTATTTGTACTTTCCTGGCTTGTTTGGGTCGCAAGAAACGTCAGTACATCAGGTGTGATCACTTTTTTATGATTTGCACCACAACTTGTAGACTCTCTAACTTTCACGCAGACCAAATAATATCCACTAATTTGGGTTATTTTTACCAAAGATATGTAGCAGTATAAATTGTGACCAAAATTTATGAAGAAAAATTAATAATTTGCAAAATTAAAAAATGCATTTTTTTTTCAAATTTTCCAGTCTTTTTTCATTTATAGCGCAAAAAATAAAAAACCCAGAGGTGATCAAATACCACCAAACGAAAGCTCTATTTGTATGAAAAAAGGACAAAAAATAATTTGGGTACAGTATTACATGACTGAGTAATTGTCATTCAAAGTGTGAGAGTGCTGAAAGCTGAAAATTGGTCTGTTCAAAGGGGGGTTTAAGTGCCCAGTTGTCAAGTGGTTAAGAATAATCCAAATTCATATCATGATAAAGCCACTAGGTGGCGGTGTGTACATATCATTTAAAACCAGCTGTTTTTTGTGTAGCTACTTCTATATTTTATCAGACTGCTAATGATCATCTCATTTATTTTTATGTTTTAATATAGCGCAAACTCTGCAGATGGATTCTCAGGAGTAAGAAACCACTTGTCTCCACCGTTTTACATATTAATCATCATCATCTGACAGCTGTATGGGAAGTGGAAAACAGAATTATAGTCTGGAAATTTTTCTTTTCAATTTTTACTTATTAAATTAATTTAGTTCAAACATACTATTTAGCACTTTAGGGCTCTTTCACACCAGCAGCTGGGCTGAACATGCAGACGTTGTTATGTGCCTATGTGCTGATCTTGGCACAGTGCACAGTTTGTCTTTTTATTTGTTAGAACTTAATTGAAAAGCCCTAATTGACTATTGGTCGCAAAATGGTGCGATACAGTGGATTGTGATGCGAAGTACCACGCTTCTCTGCAAAAAGTACTTCACGACTTTTTTGTTTCATTGAAAAAAGTTCTCTTATGGTTTTTATATTATTTTTATTTTATTTTTCATGTTGTATCCTCCCCAATAGGGAGACTCTAGACCACGAATGTCTTCACTTAGATATATCAGGTTCTGTAAATGGACATTTATGCTTGCAGGTATTACATGACTCCTATGAAACCTCAGAAGATTACTTTTGGACTTCCCTTTATTCTCTTTGTTACCTGTGGCATTCTGTTTGAAACCTGTGTAATGCCACTGCTTACGTTTCCCTTTTTACTATTATTTAGTTTTGTATTTTGCCTTATGTTTGATGTAGCTCCCTGATGTTTAGGCAGGGCTGCTATTAAATTTAGTTGCCAGGTGATAGTTGTCTTGGCCAATTGTTAAGAGATCAATTGATTTCCCCCTAATTTTGGAATTGCTGCACTTCTCTCTTCTGTCACTAGGTGGCCTGGTATCTGGTGACATTGGATAAGACAAGGGCATAGCAAGGACAGAATATGAATGAATGGGGTGTCTCAGGAAACGGGTAGGGATTTTCTTGGGTCACTTGGCCTGCTGGGAGAGCCTATTTATTTGGGTGGAGTCAGGTGATCGGGGTGTTGTGCCACCTGTACAGCTGTCTGGGTGGATATGTGTTATGTTGCCCTGGGCTGCTAGGTCGTAAGCCTTAGGCCTATCCCGGGGACATCTGGCTGCCCCTGGATGACGTAACCTATTACAAAACGCGTAGGGTGGAGCGACGTGCTGACGTCACCTCGTGTTGCCATTGATCGTTCCAGTAGGACGGGTTGGTCTGTGTGCTACCGGCCGGCGCACCAGACATTAAGGCTTGTTTTCTGCTTCCTATGTAAGTGCAATTTAATTTTTATCATTCGATAAACTATGAAGGTTTTACACTATGGAGCGTTTATATCTTTCCACACTATGCATACCCAGCCATGATTTTGAAACGGCATGAGGAGAGTTTGAGTGTCAGGAGTTTCGCTGGGAGTTTTGGAGATTGCAACATTATCCCCACTCTATCGAGGACAGCTGGTCCACCTAATGTGCTCTGGAAGGCTTTTCTATATGCAGGCTTCCCTTGATCCTCTGTAGTGGGAGATTGTGGGCTTTTGGTAAGCAGTAACCCTTTACTTACCGGTGGTGGATTTCTTCACTAGTTCCCTCTACTTTTGAAAATTGCAACGTGTACGGATGGACTTTTTTTGTTCACGGGTGATACTGCCTTGTAGGCTTTTTTGGACACTATTTGTTGTTATATTTTTTGCTTATTAATTTGTCACGAGATCACTTTTTGGAATTTCACACATCATAGGTGGTGTTGTCTATTTTCAATTTTATATTTCTTATATCATATTTTGTTTCACATTTATATGATTGTACTCATTGGGTATATGACCATTTATTAATAGGTTGGTGCATGAGAACACATTCATTTCGTATATTTTTCATATGTTTAGCACGATTCTATGGTTTCCAATCTGGCTGCTAGGCTGTCTGAGGGCCTATCCAGAAGCAGGAGAGCAGTGGAGCTTTGGGACTGCGGGCTTGTAGTCCAACCAGAAGTAACAGTTCCGCCCGACAGGGAACCAGTTGTGGTCGGAGGTAAAGGGGAAGTTGTCGCCACTACGGGACCATCCACCTTCTTACCAGAGACCACTGTGAGTAAGCTGAAGCCAGTACCAGAGCAGACTTCTCGGCAGCTGTGGACAGTGAAGAAATAGGAAAACTTCAGCAATTGTCAAGTCAGGGGCCGAGCGGGACAGCAGAGGTGACGCTTGCGAAGCATCAGTGAGTGCCAAGCCAGGAACCTAGCGTGTCAGCAGGCGTGACGCTTGAAGAGTATCTGTGAGTGTCAAGCCAGGGACCCAGCAGGGAAGCGGGGGTGAGGCTTGAGGAAGATACTGAGTGCTAACAGTGGAAGAGCTCAGGGGATCCAGTGGCTATTGGATCTGAAGTCTAGTGAGAGAGACTGGGAGCTCATTGAGGGAAGAACCACAGTGAGTGATTGTGGGGTAAGGAGAATTGTTTGAGTTGCAAATAGTTGGATACAATTAGAATTAGTAACATCTACAAGACTGTTGCCATAGGAGACAGCATCCTACCTATACAGAAGTGGTGTCTGTCTGGAGTCCTTCACCTCTATAGCTGTCTGCCTATAGAAGTCTCTGTGTCTGCCAATTAACATTGCATCTACCTAAGGGTGTCCTGGACCTAACCCTCTCTCCCACAGTTCTGTTTAAGAGACAATAAATTTCTTTGCTTT
This sequence comes from Aquarana catesbeiana, assembly GCF_042186555.1. Classification (NCBI taxonomy): domain Eukaryota; kingdom Metazoa; phylum Chordata; class Amphibia; order Anura; family Ranidae; genus Aquarana; species Aquarana catesbeiana. The sequence continues at coordinate 80,572,102 of NC_133332.1, read as the reverse complement.
CAAAAAGTGTCTGGCGCCCACCCTTTTCATCTTGCATTACACCCACCATGCCTTGAAACCCACTCTACAAAGAAGGATGTCAGCTGTCCCTAACTCTAGAGGAAACCATTAGGCCTCAAGGGGCCTGGGTCTTTGCTACATTTACTACACGATGTAACCATCTAACTATTGTCCTGATATGTTGGATTATATATTAACAATTTTTTTTGTAAAATAAGAAAGTTCTCTATTTTTGACTAGGTGGAGAGGCGGGGTAGTAATGTCACAACCTCCACCACATCCAATCAGAGAACTCCTTTTATGCTTATACCAACACCAGATGCCCCCCACCCCCACCCCGCAGTGCACAGCAGGTGGCGGGCAACCTCAGCAGTTCATGTTTCCCTATGAAACTATGTAGAGGGGGGGTATATACTTTCCCTCCACTCAGGTTTAAGATTACACTAATGCCGCGTACACACGGTCGGACTTTTCGTCTACAAAAGTCCGACAGCCTGTCCGACATACTTCCGACGTACCTTCGGCGGACTTGCGGCAGACTTTCTTACGAACGGACTTGCCTACACACGACCACACAAAAGTCCGACGGATTCGTACGTGATGACGTACACCGGACTAAAATAAGGAAGTTCATAGCCAGTAGCCAATAGCTGCCCTAGCATGGGTTTTTGTCCGTCGGACTAGCACACAGACGAGCGGATTTCGGGGTCCGTCGTACTTACGACGTAAAGATTTGAAGCATGTTTCAAATCTAAAGTCCGTCGGATTTGAGGCTAAAAAAGTCAGTTGAAAGTCCGGAGAAGCCCACACACGATCGGATTACCAGCCAGCTTTAGTCCGTCAGCGTCCGTTGGACTTTTGTAGACGAAAAGTCCGACCGTGTGTACGCGGCATAAGCCCCCTGATCTATGCTGTGCAGTGTGGGTCTTATTGCAGCTACTGTTGGTTTCTGATCCCTATTTTTCAGAAGTGTTGTTTGCTGCAGCATGTAGTATTTGTATTTTGACACTCCTGTTCCTCACTTTTCATTCAATGTTTTTAGAAGTGTTATTTGTTACTTTTGTATATTGAATAAAATTTATATATTTTTTATCTGTTTTTGTACTCACTATATTTTGATCGTGTGCTGGTTTTCTGCCCATATTATCCCTTTTGGGGCATTTTTGTCTTTCCACAATGGTTTTGGGATGTGGCAGAGACCCTCAGGACTAGCTTCCTAACTAGTTCCCTTCCCTTTATATTGTTCTATGCTGTGCAGTGTGGCCTCAGATCCCTGCCCACTGTTGTCTGAAGTTCAGAAATGCTGTGTAAATTCTAGACTTTACATGGTTATAGAGTAGAGAAGATTGCAGATAAAAAGTACAGTAGGAGGATTTGTTTCATCTCTGTGTATCACCTGAGGCCAGTCACTTCCCTGGGTATATGTAAGTGTTCACAATCACTTTAAGGAAAGGATTGATGGTTCGCTTTAATTTTCTCACTTCTGCTTTGGCTCTCAGTTTCCTGCAGCAGTAATACAGGGAATGAAGAATATTTTACAGTTTTTTAAATAAAATTGAAATCTCCCTTTAAGTATATGTAAATGTCAATTTTTTATTTCCCTTCGAGAGTCGGGGCTGGTATGTTTTTTTTTGCAAAAAATAATAAAGGCTTCAAATGGGTTCTGCAATTCCTCAGAATTCCCTCTAAATGAAGGATTTTCAGTCTAGCAGTGAGCTCAGCTCGGCAGAAATAATAGGATTTGGGCATGGCGGGGAGATAAGACGCCGGGCAGTGTTACTGCTGGCCGTATAGCGAGCCCATTTAAACAGTTGAGTGATTACAATTAATTAGAAATATATTTCTCAGCATGCGTGGCGAGCATGAAGAGGATGTCCTGCAGTGGATTCCTGTCGATTTGCTGTAAATTTATGAATTGATTTGTGTAAAATATGAAGCAGGTGATTAGGCAAGTCTTACCAATGACTCGTTTCTTCTTTCTTTGGGACTGAGTGAGAGAATGATCCAAACCAATTACCATAAATCAGCTTGTGTGCCTTTCCCCCCCCCTAATTTGATTGTTTCTTACGCTATTGTACAGCACATAGAATTAAAGAGGACCTGTCATTAAAGAAAAAAACTGGCTCTTCTGGAAGAATCCATTCCTGAATTTTGCACTGTAAACTAGCCCTGGAACAATCAATCATTGCATGTTCCTTGCTCTGGAACTATTATGCAACAGTCAGGGAATGGCTGCTTCAATCAGAGGCTTCTCACATATGAGTTCTGCAGGAACATAGACACTGCTCACAATTAGATAGCTGCGCAGGTGCAGGATCACAGCCTTGAATGCAGACAGTGTGCATTGGGGGCCGTGCACCCACACAGCTGTCACATTGGGAGCAGTGACTGTGTCCGTGCAGCTGCTGCATCCTAATTGATACGAATAGGATGTCCTGCATGGGGATGCAAAGAACAACTGTGCATCCCTGTGTGGATAAACAAAGCACTCACATCTGTGTTCACTGTGCATTAGTACAGTTTAAAGACCCCACCAAGATATGCATTCCTGAGAAGCTGTAAAGCAAAACACAGATAACATGATGTAATTGCATATAGTCCCCACAAGATGGCTCCTGAAAACAAGAAAAGTAGTTTCCATAGTCACTGGCTAGTAGATTAGAACACAACAGTCATCTGCAGAAGTCCTGAGATAAAAAAAAAACAACCACCTGCAGATTTGAAAAAAGTCAAAAGAACATAGGCAAAACCAAAAAGAAAAGAAAAAAGTACACGGAACTGTAGCACATTGCATCAGCTCTTATGGTGTGACTACAAAGCACACAAGAAACTCTGCACCAGTTAGCAAACAATGCAAGGACATATCTGATGCGAATGGGCAGCTAGTGCAATCAGCATGGTATAGAAGGCAAACAATGAAAAATCATTAACAAAACAAAGGCAGATCAGGAACCCATGAGCAAAAAGCTTGCAAAGCGAGCATGTCAGGGAGAATCACATACCCATTCACAGAGTTACAGGAACAACTTCCAGAACCCTGATGTAGCAGTGAAAAAATAGGCTTAAATGGTGTCAAGCCAGTCTGTGGCATCCACTGAGGATTCAAAAAACTTCACAGCACCTTGGTATTTCACCGGATACAGCATATTATACTTTAGGCCTTTGATCTAAAGACGCTTGCGAACCTTGGTATAAGAGCTGCGTTTCTTCTGCGTTTCAACAGCAAAGTCAGGAAAAAGCATTATTTTGGCATTTACATAATGCAACTCCTCCCTTTTGCATGCTTCTGTCAGGATCCAGTCCCAGGCCCTAAAATTCAGGAAACGCACCAGGAACGGTCTTGGTGGATTTCCAGGAGGGCATTCGGCTGTGGGTACCGGATGGGCCCTTTCCACCACATAGGTAGGGTAGACCTTTGGCAGTTGGAGTAGATCTTGAAAAAAATTGCTCCACAAACTGGGTCGGATTGTGCCCCACAGTTTTTTCCAGCAATCCCACCACTCTGATGTTGTTGCAGTGCTGTCTATTTTCTGCATCCTCCATTTTGCACACCATTGTGCTCACCTAGGCCCTCAATTCAGCCAGTTGTACAGTATGTGTGGTAGATGAATCTTCCACTTCCGATATTCGCCCTTCTGCTTCTGTCATCCGGCCTCTAATCTTGTCAAGATCATGCCTGATCAGGGTGCATTCAGAGGCAAGATGATCAATCCTCAGCATGAGAGCAGCCCTGGATTCATTAATGGCTGCCAGGATTGGCTTTGTATTGTCAGCTGCTAGAGGGTCCCCAGTCCCTTGGGAAGCAGCTCCCTTAGCAGCAGAGCCCTTGGAGGTCGAGGGAGAGGAAGGGGTAGATAGGGGATTCCCACCTGCAGCAGGCTTACTTCCATCCTCTTTGCAGGCTTGTCTGGATGAGGAGACCACGCTGTGTGCCCTTGCAAGATGGCGGCTGCTGCACATGCAGGTTTGGCCTTCTGAGAGTGCCGGGACCCGGGAGTGTGCTGTGCCGACGCCGATTTTTGGGTCTGCATGGAGCCCGGGATCACTCGGTTTCAGGGATGTATGGATGAGGCACTGGGGTGAGAGATTTCTCCACGATGGAGCCAGATCATTCAGGATGATATGGAGCTCTGTGCAGAAAAAAGGAAAATTGGGCACTAATCTGCATGATTACCCCTAAGCATAAATTCTTCCTCCTCCCAGTACGAAGCCACCCTCCTCCTAGCACAAATATCTCCCCTCCTAGCACAAACACCCCCCCACTAATCCCCAGTAGCACAACCCCCCTCCTCCCTATCATATCACCTCTTCTACCACAAACCCCCCAAATCGACCCTTCTAACCAAAATCCTCTAATCCAGTGCCGGGTTGCACACTAACATGCACGGATGCACAGCCTTGAAGCTATGTTCTAGTCCAAAAGCTGAACCACGCGTACAAGCAGATCTTCAAGCACTAGATCTTCCTGACATTCCTGCATTCATCAGAACGCAGTGCATATTTGCAAGGCACCCTGCTGTGGTGTATACATGTGCATTTTTTTTTTAAGTACTGTTATACTGCTGTTTTTAAATATACTTTTTAGAATTACAATTGGAGCCACGAGCTTGTGATAACATGCTTAACTTTATCATGTATTCCACGTGTCATTGGTTGCCTAGAGTGAAGCAAGCCATGATGTATGGAACATAGCCTTGGCAGTCAAAGGGTTTATACAATAAGCCCAACCACACTAGTTGCTATGAGCAGCAATGGCTGAGACCAGTCTTCCCTCTGACATTTTGATGACAGACACCCAATGTGATATGTTTTTGAAGCAAACGTACCTATTCTTTGAAAAATGCAACTTCCCTGGCTGTCATGCTTCCTTACGTCAAATGCATGATCTGCAAGAGGTATGCAGATAAGGAATTTTGATCTTGCTTTGGCTTTCCCGGTCTACATTATTGAAAGTATTGAAGAAAGTGAGTCTCTAGCAGCAGCCAGGCAAATAGAATTTAAAAAGAAATCAGCAATGGTAGCCCTTTTTCCATTCTCAATACAGGTTTAACAACTCCAGGTTTTCCCATCCAGGGTGGCTGCAACAAGAGTGTATGTGAATAAATGAACTAAACAATGTAATATACAAAGTGCTGCACTACCTGTAATGTGTGAACCAAAGAATAATATAAACGTGAAGGTGTGAAACACAAGACTCAATGTTAAGCTGCTGCTAGCATCGATATGTGTTTCCACATAAAAGCACAATAAAATATCATGTGTATGTTAGATGCTGCGCTGCTATACTCCAATGCTAGAGTACCGTATATACTCGAGTATAAGTCGTTCCGAGTATAAGTCGAGGCCCTAATTTACCACAAAAAAATGGGAAAAACTTAGTGACCCGAGTATAAGACGAGGGTGAGAAATGCACAGCTTCTGTAAGTGGAAAAGAGGATCAACAATGCCCATTTGCAGCCTCACTGTGCCCATTTGCATGCCTCACTGTGCCCATTTGCAGCCATAGGTCCCCCGAACGTCGAACTCGGTAGTTAAGGGTTCCTAGATGCCCCCTAGCTGTAGCCAAAATTTGGGGTCTCTGAACCCAAATGGTCCCGAAATGACATTGCTGCAGATGGACACAGTTGACCGAATTTGGGGCCCCGTATCTTGGGGCCACTTAGTGCTAGGAACCCCAAATTTGGTGTGCAAACTCAGTGGAACTAGCACCATAAAATATCCAAAGCTAGGGTTTCTAGCACCAAGTGTCCCCGAGATACAGGGCCCCAAAAATCGGTTCAGAAAATGTTTGGGTTTGGGTTTGCACACCAAATTTGGGGTTCCTAGCACAAAGTGGCCCTGAGATATGTGGCCCCAAATTCGGTTCAGAGAATGTCAAGCACTTTTCTGCAGCCGAGAATGACATTTTCCGAACCGATTTTGGGGCCCCGTATCTCGGGGCCACTTAGTGATAGGAACCCCAGCTTGGATATGTTGTGGTACCAGTTCCACTGGGTTTGCACACCAAATTTGGGGTTCCTAGCACAAAGTGGCCCTGAGATACAGGGCCCCAAATCGGTTCGGAAAATGAAATTTTTTGCTGCAGAAAAGTGCTTGACTCGAGTATAAGTCGAGGGGGGCACTTTCAGCACAAAAAAATGTGCTGAAAAACTCGACTTATACTCAAGTATATACGGTACATCAAAAATATATTCTCAAACTAATTTGTGCACCGTGAATCTTAGCGCCAAATACATGCAAAGATGTCATAAAACAAAATATAACATAAAACTTGCAATATTTAATGTATGAATTCAAGCTTTACAAAGTGAAACAAAGAATTCAAAAACTTTCAAAAATCGTCATAAGTATGTGCAGTTTAATGTGGTGGTAATCTCCACTTTCCTAACAGAGTGAATCTTGTTCCATAATATCGTCAGCACTACAATCTCTCAACACCTTCTTGTGCCTTTATACAATATGGGTCACCACCATGCTCAGTGCTCACAGAACGCTCACCTCCCAGTAGATGTCATATGGCTTTCTATGATCCTGGCAATCCTCCCAGATGGAGATGATAATAACCAGCTCCTCTTCCTTCTCCGTACCCCTAGGGGCTCTCTGTTTGCACTTGCTGGAGGTTCCAGGAGAAGTGGATGGTGCCTTTAAGAGTCTATTTACTCATGCTGCCATAGTGTCTTTCCCATATATGGGGAGACATACCAGAAAGCCTCTTTTGGTGCAATATGTTGATATGTAAAATTTTATTAAAAACATCAAATGTCAAATTTCCTGGGCTTCACTTCTGCATGTTGCTACTTCCGGTCTGCCAGTACTTCCCTTGTTCCCTGAAGCCCCCGGTTGTGCTTTATGTGTTTTTTTTTGTTTTTGTTTTTTTAAAAATACTTGTTTTTCAATCTTCTGCTGCTCTAGGCAGTCCACAATGGTGCAGAGAGCAATGCTGACATGAAGATGCCCTTAGCCTTCTGATTTGATTAATACTGGGCATCATTTATCCTGGAGAAATTGGAAAATCTAGTGGCAGAAAGCTCCTACTGCTGGAACACCTTTTAAAAAATGTGTAGAGTTGGGCTTTAAACCCTGGGTTACAGGGATGTCTACTTTACAAAACAGCTATTTTAAGACTTTTTAAGAACCTAATTAAATCTACATTCTTGGCTCAATTACAACAACCTTGATAAGCAGCAGTTGTTGCCAACATATTTTTGAATATCTGTTTGAATTATCTGCTATGATAATATTTCAGCAGATTTATCATGACACTATAGATGTTTAATACATGCACTCTCATCAAAAAATCATATGTATGAAAAAAGAGCCTGATGTACTAAAACTTATGTGTGTACACTAGTGTATAAATGGTGCACAGGCAACCCAATTGTATCCTTGTTGTATTAAAGTGGTTGTAAACCTAGTGACACCACTTTTACCTACAGGTAAGCCTATAATAAGGCTTACCTGTAGGTACTGGAAATATCTTCTAAACCTGCACGGTTTAGGAGAGATTTACCATATATTCTTGTGCTGACATCATCGGCGCATGCGCACTGAAAAAAGAGCACAATCGTGCTGCTTCTAAAGGGCCCATGCTGTGACTGGCGGCTCTGGTACGCATGTGCGGGAGTGATGTCACGCCTCTCCGGCCAGTCACAGAGCCGGAGTCTGCGGCCCTGGAAGGAAGAGGGGTGAAGATGGATGCTGCCACCAGTGCGGACAGCGGGGACATTGTGGGCTTTGTTTGCAGGTAAGTGCAACTTAATGGGCTTATTATGCTTCTACTTTGCAGGGGGGAAAAAAAGAGGAAGTAAAACCCATCAGGGTTTACTTCCTCTTTAATAGTTTTGGAATACTTACCTCCACTCAAAGACTGCCCCTACACTGTAATTTACCACTAAACCAACTCATTGTCAGCTCAGTGTTATTCACCAATGAAAATTGAGGCTATATTGTGGGGTTGATTTACTAAAGGCAAATAGACTGTGCACTCTGCAAGTGCAGTTGCTCCAGAACTTAGTAAATGAGGTAAAGCTTCACTTTGCAAAGAGTACCCAGTCACATGTAAGGAAAAAAAAACAAAAAACAGCATTTTTTGCTTGCACATGATTGGATGATGGAAGTCAGCAAAGCTTCTTTCATTTACTAAGCTCTGAAGCAACTGCACTTTGCAAAGTGCACAGTCTATTTGCTAGTAAATTAACCCCTGTGAGTGCAGTGCATCATAGACTGACCTTTTTAGAGGCATCACCGTGATGCCCCACACTTGCAGGGGTTGATTTACTAAAACTGGAGAGTGCAAAATCTGGGGCAGCTGTGCACGGTAGCCAATCAGTTTCTAACATTACCAAAAAACAGGAAAAATAGTGCGCCAACCAGAAGGCGAAGCAGCCAACACCACAATCAGACAAATTGCAAAAAGGTATGGAAAATAAGTGTGGCGCTAAAAGATGTACGTTGTTGGGCAAAGCCGAACAGAATGGTATCTGAAAGGTAATATGCACAACAAAATATATTAATGAGAGTAGATTGTATAGGAACTGTTAGTTGACACTAGCAGAAAAAATTAAGCATCTAAGCCAAAAGGTATATAAGTGGATCATATAGGTGAATCGTAAATATATCAACTAATATGTGACCCCTAAAAGTAAAAAAGAAGCACAACACTGTGTGTGAATATGTAAAGAGAAAAGAACTGCAAATCCTAGGGAAAAGAAGTTCTATACATGTGAACCTGAATGATATCAGGATTTAGGAGCGTCACAAAAGTAAACATAAGTGAAAGTGTCCATGTGGTAGGAAATAAACTAAAGAATAGTGAAAAAAAATGTATAACATATGAACTGCTAGTGAGACTAAAAGTCCATCCAAAACTCATACATGTGAATAATATCTCAAAGTCCACATGAAGCAATATAGAATGATCAGCGGCCGTCGGGATGAGTAAGGGAAAACCAAAGAACCCCAGATTGGCATCCACAAAATACGATATCAAACATCTGTATGCAGGGGATAGGTGTAAATACCCTTACCGGAAATGGTGGACTCCCAGCCAACGACTTGGGGGTCAAACAAGCTTGTAATGGAGCAAAGGGAGTAGCTCCTGGTTCCCAACGGCTGAAGATGATGGAGGAATAGCAACACTCACCGACTCTACTCCCCAATCTCACTGACCAGTAGCATCAGAAATGTCAGTGGCGGGTGCTCATTGCAGATCCAGCTTCATAGACGGGATGTCGTTCCTCAAAAATAAAGGGAAAGAAACAAAAGCTTCCCCATAGTGTAAATCAGCTTGGGACTAGCTTTATTGAAACGAAATAATAAAAAACAATCCAATTCTTCAAAAAGGAATAAAAAGTGAATATAGCACTAAAATAAATGGTGGCAAGACAGGCAAAACAAACCCTACGCGTTTCGTCCGATGGGACTTCGACTGGGGTATATGCCCGTTTGCCACATATGCCTGTATATATATGTAAAGAGGTGATAAGCGAATGGTAACAGCTGTTCGTGCCGGGTTGCGGGAAAATGACATCCGCATCCATCATGATCCAATCGTAGAGGTTCGAAAGATGGCCTGTAACCAAGCCTCTATGTGAATACCCAATCAGAATGGTACCATATACCGCGTCACCATACCTCGACCCGTACATGGGTCAAAGGATGTCCCTCCTCCAATGAGGTATCACGCCGGGGAATGCAACGTCCCGACCTACAGGTCACTCCCCTCAACCTATCACCAACAACCCGGGTGAGGTGCGGCCTCCAATGCGGGAGTGTGGTGAGGACGTATGACGTCATTACGGCGTACGGCTGGAAATGACAAAGACGGGAGCAACGGTGGAACGCAAATGCGTACCACGCCTCCCGCAAATAAGGACTAGCGGACGGAAGTGTTAGAGCTTGGAACGCAAATAGTACCACGCAAGTAGTTAAAATCATTCTGATGTAATGGCAGTGATATTTATATCCCACCAGGGATTTTGACTGTAACAATATTGTACATTGTCCTTTTTTACTGCAGAGTCTCTTTGTTGTTGTGTTTAACAATGTTCGTGCCATGTCAGCGTCTATAAATATACACAGGATTTTTGTTTTCCCTTTGTTGTTATAGGTGGACCGCATTTGCGTTCCAAGCTCTAACACTTCCGTCCGCTAGTCCTTATTTGCGGGAGGCGTGGTACGCATTTGCGTTCCACCGTTGCTCCCGTCTTTGTCATTTCCGGCCGTATGCCGTAATGACGTCATACGTCCTCACCACACTCCCGCATTGGAGGCCGCACCTCACCCGGGTTGTTGGTGATAGGTTGAGGGGAGTGACCTGTAGGTCGGGACGTTGCATTCCCCGGCGTGATACCTCATTGGAGGAGGGACATCCTTTGACCCATGTACGGGTCGAGGTATGGTGACGCGGTATATGGTACCATTCTGATTGGGTATTCACATAGAGGCTTGGTTACAGGCCATCTTTCGAACCTCTACGATTGGATCATGATGGATGCGGATGTCATTTTCCCGCAACCCGGCACGAACAGCTGTTACCATTCGCTTATCACCTCTTTACATATATATACAGGCATATGTGGCAAACGGGCATATACCCCAGTCGAAGTCCCATCGGACGAAACGCGTAGGGTTTGTTTTGCCTGTCTTGCCACCATTTATTTTAGTGCTATATTCACTTTTTATTCCTTTTTGAAGAATTGGATTGTTTTTTATTATTTCGTTTCAATAAAGCTAGTCCCAAGCTGATTTACACTATGGGGAAGCTTTTGTTTCTTTCCCTTTATTTTTGAGGAACGACATCCCGTCTATGAAGCTGGATCTGCAATGAGCACCCGCCACTGACATTTCTGATGCTACTGGTCAGTGAGATTGGGGAGTAGAGTCGGTGAGTGTTGCTATTCCTCCATCATCTTCAGCCGTTGGGAACCAGGAGCTACTCCCTTTGCTCCATTACAAGCTTGTTTGACCCCCAAGTCGTTGGCTGGGAGTCCACCATTTCCGGTAAGGGTATTTACACCTATCCCCTGCATACAGATGTTTGATATCGTATTTTGTGGATGCCAATCTGGGGTTCTTTGGTTTTCCCTTACTCATCCCGACGGCCGCTGATCATTCTATATTGCTTCATGTGGACTTTGAGATATTATTCACATGTATGAGTTTTGGATGGACTTTTAGTCTCACTAGCAGTTCATATGTTATACATTTTTTTTCACTATTCTTTAGTTTATTTCCTACCACATGGACACTTTCACTTATGTTTACTTTTGTGACGCTCCTAAATCCTGATATCATTCAGGTTCACATGTATAGAACTTCTTTTCCCTAGGATTTGCAGTTCTTTTCTCTTTACATATTCACACACAGTGTTGTGCTTCTTTTTTACTTTTAGGGGTCACATATTAGTTGATATATTTACGATTCACCTATATGATCCACTTATATACCTTTTGGCTTAGATGCTTAATTTTTTCTGCTAGTGTCAACTAACAGTTCCTATACAATCTACTCTCATTAATATATTTTGTTGTGCATATTACCTTTCAGATACCATTCTGTTCGGCTTTGCCCAACAACGTACATCTTTTAGCGCCAGTTTCTAATATTAGCTTGTTCAAATAAAGAGGTAGTAAACGCTGCCTCTTTTTCTTTTCTTTTTCCTGACCTGAACAGTAAAGGCATAATGTGCTAGCATGCATCGTATACTAGCACATTATGTGAAACTTACCTGCAAACGAAAGCTCTCGTTGTCACCGCTGAAGGCTGCATCCATCTTCGCCCATCTTCCTTCCGAGTCTGTGTGACTGGCCGGAGCCACGTGACATCACTTCCACGCATGCGTGTGGGATTTGCTGGTCACGACACATGACACATGGATGGCTGTTCCTTCAGAGCACACATGCCGGTGATGTGCCAGTGGCTGCGTTTGATGGGCACAGTGGCGGCAATTGATGGGCACAGTGGCGGCAATTAATGGGCACAGTGTCTGTTAGGTGCTCGTCTTCTCTTACTGGCCTAGGCTCTTGAGGTGGCTCAGTGGAGGACCACGCCGGCGGATAATCAATTACACATACACACGAAGTACGTGCTGAATGATTACAATAGTTTATTGAATGATTTGCTGTTTTATGCTGTGCCTCTACAAGACTCTGCCCCATTTGGGGGCCAATCAAAATGATACACATAAATGTTTATTAGCATATTTAGTAATTTCTTAATCTTGTGATTTTCCATATATTAGTAATGTCTTCATCTTGTGACCCTAATGTTAACCCCTATAGTTCAAGTCATTACAGTTCAAAAGATTCCTTACTTTCTGTTATCGTCTGCTGACCATGAGATGCCCAGCCACAACTTCCTAAAAAAAGCTAATTCTGGCTGTTGTTGGCCTTCTCATACCCAGCAACAGTGTACAGAGATAAAAACCACAGACAGATGTTTCCTAAGATGAAGACATCAGACAGGAATAGACAGACAGGGTGATATTGCAATGAGATAATTCAGTCATTAAGTAATACTGTCATGAGATACAATTTGTCACATTCACTGAAATATAATTCATTAAACAGATAAGCAATCCTGAACTTATATCCTCAGGGTAAAATCAATAATCAAAATCAATAACCAATAATGCAATGTATTATGGAATCTCCTTACAGTGTCTGCAATTGATGGGCACAGTGGCTGCGATTGATGGCACAGTGGCTGCAATTGATGGGCTCAGTGCCTGCGTTTGATGGGCACAGTGAGGCTGCAATTGATGTTTTTTTTTCAGAATTTTTCAGTTTGTTTGCGCCCCCCCAAAAAAATTTTGAGCACCAGCCACCGCTGCTGTGTTGTTTAGTAAATGTAAATTCTGTTGCTATACTCTCAGTGAGGAATACTCTATAATTTACTAATTATTTATGGGTTGCTTTCTTTCTCTTATATCTTTATGAAAATTGTACAGTACTTAGTTGGCTGTTGCTATGTAGTCATAGTTAAATTTCCTTGTTTTTTGTTACTTCTTAAAATTGTTGACTAAATTAAACAAAACTGTAAATGTTTTAATTTGCTGTATGGAAAAAAAATGTTTACTCTCATTGTGCAAATAATGAAAACCCATGTCATTTTTGAAGGTGGTATTTGCGAAGAGTAGTGCGCACTGGCCAAAAGCCACCCATAAGAAATCATGTTGTTTTACATTTGCTATAAACGAATGAACTGTGCAAAAAAATAAATAATAATAATTTAAATATGTGCAGTGCCATACTAAAAAATGTTCCCAGTGACAATCAGTATATAAATAAATGTCAATAAACCTTAAGAGATGTCAGAACAAATAAAAAAAAAACAAAAAAAAACAATTAATATATATAATAACAGAATCACGTCCTACTAGTTGAGTTCTTCTGAAAAAAAAACCCTCTCAAGGGAGTAACACATAAAGGGGCGGGACCTAGTGACATCATCAGGTTTACCGATTCAATGTGCTGAGCTGAATACATCTGTCTATAGACTGCAGTGTTTCTGATCTTTGAGGACTGTCAGCATATGCCAGGGGTGTCCAAACTTTCTCAATAATGGGCCAGTTTACTGGCCTTCAGACTTTAGAGGGGCCAGAATATGGCCAGTGGGAGTACAAAATACCCCAGCATCAGTGGGAGTAAACAATGCCCCATCATTGGTTTTACTAGTAGTAGAATAGTACCTCATCATTGGTGTCTAGGGATGAGCCAGCGGTTCAAGTCGAACGTAAGTTCGACTCGAACTTTGGGTGTTCGTTTGTTCTAAAATGAACTGAATGGATAGGGCATTTATGGGAAATTCGAGCATAGGGTTGCCACCTTTTCTTCAAGCCAAACCCAAACACTTTAGCAGCACAATTATTTTTTTAGTGGAGTATATACTATAGGATTGTAAAAGACCTAGGACACCTTTGAGTGCCTCAAGGAGAGTAGTAATGCAGCGCGATAGGTGCACCACGGTGAACAGTGAGTGTTTGCCAAATGGCATTGGGAGTGGTTGAAAGGGACATTGTTAAATAAAACAAAAGCATTTCTGTACCCATAAGATATGATTAAATTAATAATACAATTGTCACTGTAAAAATATGAGTTAGCCTACCTTAAAAGCGGACAGTGTCAGTCAGTAGAGCAGTGGACGGTGTCAGGGGGGCAGTGGACGGTGCCAGGGGGGCAGTGGACGGTGTCAGTGGGGCAGTGGACGGTGTCAGTAAAACAGTGAACGGTATCAGTAGAGCAGTGGACAGTGTGAGTAGAGCAGTGGACGGTGTGAGTAGAGCAGTGGACGGTGTGAGTAGAGTAGTGGACGGTGTGAGTAGAGCAGTGGACGGTGTGAGTAGAGCAGTGGACGGTGTCAGGAGAGCAGTGGACGGTGTCAGTAGAGCAGTGAATGGTGTCAGTAGGGCAATGGATGGTGTCAGTAGAGCAGTGGGCGGTGTCATTAGGGAAGTGGGCAGTGTCAGTAGGGCAGTGGATGGTGTCAGTAGGGCAGTAGACGGTGTCAGTAGGGCAATGGACAGTGTCAGTAGAACAGTGGATGGTGTCAGTAGGGCAGTGGATGGTGTCAGTAGGGCAGTGGACAGTGCCAGTAGAGCAGTGGATGGTGTCAGTGGGGCAGAGGATGGTGTCAGTAGGGCAGTGGATGTGTCAGTAGAGCAGTGGATGGTGTCAGTAGAGCCGTGGATGGTGTCAGTGGGGCAGTGGATGGTGTCAGTGGGGCAGTGGACAGTGTCAGTAGGGCAGTGGACGGTGTCAGTAGGGCAGTGGACGGTGTCAGTAGGGCAGTGGACGGTGTCAGTAGGGCAGTGGACGGTGTCAGTAGAGCAGTGGATGGTGTCAGTACTTTTTTATTTATTAATTTTTTTACAAATTTACAAATACAGCGTTGGGCTGTATTCTAGCACCATGTCTCTTGCTGTTTATGCTCAAATGTTTGTCAATATACTGGGACTTTTCAGGTTCTAAATAGAAGTATTCCACATTATCAAAAAGAATGATTTTTAATATGATATAGTATGTGGAGCACATCCATGTGGAGTCTGAAAAGTCCCAGTATATCCTGGCATAGTCAAGATTTTTACTTTCTCTTTCAGTAAACCTGCACTGGAAGGTGCAGAACAGGATTACAGCACAGAATCATACATTTTGGAAGGCAGAACAGGTTGGGACTCACGGGAGGAGAATATGCAGTTGTGGCATCCGTCCTCTGTTATCTTCAGTCTGCCCTAGGGTGAGCCTTGAATTCAGCTGGGCAGGGAGCAGTGATCGGGCTGCAGTGTAGGGTTTTCTCGCTTGCTCCGCCCACTTGTAGAGGAGCTCTGTTACAGCCCAGACCAAGCCGCCCAGCCTATGAGGAGACTTTGCCCAGGAGAAAGAGAGTTCCTTCTGTATGGAAAGGGGGTATGCTGCTGCCATAGAAAGGAAGCTGGCAATAGATATGGGCACATCCTCGTCCCTGCTTTTGGATTCTTCAGCTGCCTTCCCCTTGTCCGGGCCTGCCCACTGGCTCCTTCCTGCATGCAATCAGGAGCAGGCAGTGTGGGCTCACTGAAGTTCAGATCCCTCTGCACTTAGCATTAGTGCGGGGTGGACTGACACTGTGCAGCTAGTGAGATGGCGGGGAGGGGAGACACATCATCCATTGAGCAGTCTCGTCAGTCTTGGTGCAGTCCGATCTGAATGATGTGTCCGGGTCTGGAGCAAATGAAAACCCGTACACATCATTCAAAAAGCGGACTGTTCGAAAGAAAACCGTACAGATGGAACGGCCCATAACGCACTGCGACATCGCAGTGCATTGCTGTATGATGATTGGCCAAAGCATGCTCATGACCTGCATGCTTTGGCCAATCACAGCGCACTCTGCTGAGAGAGCCATAATTGGCCAAAGGCAGGATGCCTTTGGCCTATCATTGCTCAGGGGGACTAAGTCCATGCCGAACACTATATAAGGCTGCTTACACAGCGGCCGTGTGCAGTGTTGTTGGCGTGGACAGAGAGATAGCTTGAGTTCGATTAAGCAGGCAGGTTATTTAGTTAGTGGCAGTGTATTTGATATATATATATATATATATATATATATATACAGTCAGGTCCATAAATATTGGGACATCAACACAATTCTAATCTTTTTGGCTCTATACAACACCACAATGGATTTGAAATGAAACAAACAAGGTGTGCTTTAACTGCAGACTTTCAGCTTTAATTTGAGGGTATTTACATCCAAATCAGGAGAATGGTGTAGAAATTACAACAGTTTGTATATGTCCCTCCCACTTTTTAAGGGACCAAAAGTAATGGGACAAATGGTTGCTCAGCTTTTCCATGGCTAGGTGTGTGTTATTCCCTCATTATTCCATTTACAAGGAGCAGATAAAAGGTCCAGAGTTCATTTCAAGTTCGCTATTTGCATTTGGAATCTGTTGCTGTCAACTCTCAATATGAGATCCAAAGAGCTGTCACTATCAGTGAAGCAAGCCATCATTAGGCTGAAAAAACAAAACAAACCCATCGGAGAGATAGCAAAAATATTAGGTGTGGCCAAATCAACTGTTTGGAACATCCTTAAAAAGAAAGAATGCACTGGTGAGCTCAGCAACGCCAAAAGACCCAGAAGACCACGGAAAACAACTGGGGTGGATGACCGAAGAAGTCTTTCCCTGGTGAAGAAAACACCCTTCACAACAGTTGGCCAGATCAAGAACACTCTCCAGGAGGTAGGTGCATGTGTGTCAAAGTCAAAAATCAAGAGAAGACTTCACCAGCGTGAATACAGAGGGTTCAACACAAGATGTAAACCATTGGTGAGCCTCAAAAACAGGAAGGCCAGATTAGAGTTTGCCAAACAACATCTAAAAAAGCCTTCACAGTTCTGGAACAACATCCTATGGACAGATGAGACCAAGATCAACTTGTACCAGAGTGATAGGAAGAGAAGAGTATGGAGAAGGAAAGGAACTGCTCATGATCCAAAGCATACCACCTCATCAGTGAAGCATGGTGGTGGTAGTGTCATGGCGTGGGCATGTATGGCTGCCAATGGAACTGGTTCTCTTGTATTTATTGATAATGTGACTGCTAACAAAAGCAGCAGGATGAATTCTGAAGTGTTTTGGGCAATATTATCTGCTCATATTCAGCCAAATGCTTCAGAACTCATTGGACAGCGCTTCACAATGCAGATGGACAATGACCCGAAGCATACTGCGAAAGCAACCAAAGAACTTTTTAAGGGAAAGAAGTGGAATGTTATGCAATGGCCAAGTCAATCACCTGACCTGAATTCGATTGAGCATGCATTTCACTTGCTGAAGACAAAATTGAAGGGAAAATGCCCCAAGAACAAGCAGGAACTGAAGACAGTTGCAGTAGAGGCCTGGCAGAGCATCATCAGGAATGAAACCCAACATCTGGTGATGTCTATCGTTCCAGACTTCAGGCTGTAATTGACTGCAAAGGATTTGCAACCAAGTATTAAAAAGTGAAAGTTTGATGGATGATTGTTAATCTGTCCCATTACTTTTGGTCCCTTAAAAAGTGAGAGGTACATATACAAACTGTTGTAATTCCTACACTGTTCACCTGATTTGGATGTAAATACCCTCAAATTAAAGCTGAAAGTCTGCAGTTAAAGCACATCTTGTTCGTTTCATTTCAAATCTATTGTGGTGGACTGGTGGTGTATAGAGCCAAAAAGATTAGAATTGTGTCGATGTCCCAATATTTATGGACCTGACTGTATGTGTGTATATATATATATATATATATATATATATATATATATATATATATATATATATATATATATATATACACAGTCTAGTATATAAATATACATATATACCGTATTTATCGGTGTATAACACTTAAAAATCAGAGGGGAAAATCATGGGTGCCTGTTATACGCCGATCCCTGCTGTCTCTGAGGGGAAGAGGAGCGCCGCCGACATAGGCCGAGCCAAGTGTACTGTGTACTTGGCTAGGCTCGGCTCTGCTCACAGTCACGCCCTGTCCCGCCCAGTCCCGCCCAGTCCCACCCAGTCCCGCCTCCTAGCATTTACGTCCCGCTGTTGGACCGGTGTTGTGTCCATCATAGGAGCCGGGCCAAGGGGTGGGACTGGGCGGGACTGCAAGAGGAGCTGAGAGGAGCTGAGAGGAGCCGAGTACAGCCGAGTACACAGGACATCTAGCTCTATCTCGGCGGCAACATTTAAAAACGGCTGGCTGCAGATGGACACTTGGGACAGGCTGGCTGCAGATGGACACTTGGAAGAGGCTGGCTACAGATGGACACTTGGGACAGGTTGGCTGCAGATGGACACTTGGGACAGGCTGGCTGCAGATGAACACTTGGGACAGGCTGCAGATGGACACTGATCATTCTGCAATGATGGGCTAGGCTGCAGATGAACACTGATAAGGCTGCATTGATGGGCATTTAAAATGTAAGTTTTTTTCCTTAAACTTCCCTCCAAAACTTGGGGTGCATGTTATACGCCGACACGTGTTATACGCCAATAAATACGGTATATACTCTGCATTTAGCATAGACTATACAGTATCTCACAAAAGTGAGTACACCCCTCACATTTTTGTAAATATTTTATTCTATCTTTTCATGTGACAACACTGAAGAAATTACACTTTGCTACAATGTAAAGTAGTGAGTGTACAGTTTGTATAACAGTGTAAATTTACTGTCCCCTCAAAATAACTCAACACACTCATTAATGTCTAAACCGCTGGCAACAAAAGTGAGTACACCCCAAGTGAAAATGTCCAAATTGTGCCCAAAGTGTCAATATTTTGTGTGGCCACCATTATTTTCCAGCGCTGCCTTAACCCTCTTGCAATGGAGTTCACCAGAGCTTCACAGGTTGCCACTGGAGCTCTCTTCCACTCCTCCATGACAACATCACGAAGCTGGTGGATGTTAGAGACCTTGCGCTCCTCCACCTTCCGTTTGAGGATACTCCACAGATGCTCAATAGGGTTTAGGTCTGGAGACATGCTTGGCCAGTCCACCACTTTTACCCTCGGCTTCTTTAGCAAGGCAGTGGTCATCTTGGAGGTGTGTTTGGGGTGATTATGTTGGAATACTACCCTGCGGCCCAGTCTCTGAAGGGAGGGGGATCAAGCTCTGCTTCAATATGTCAAAGTACATATTGGCATTCATGGTTCCCTCAATGAACTGTAGCTCCCCAGTGCCGGCAGCACTCATGCAGCCCCAGACCATGACACTCCCACCACCATGCTTGACTGTAGGCAAGACACACTTGTCTTTGTACTCCCCACCTGGTTGCCCCCATACACGCTTGACATCATCTGAACCAGATAAGTTTATCTTGGTCAGGACATGGTTCCAGTAATCCACGTCCTTACACTGCTTGTCTTCAGCAAACTGTTTGCGGGCTTTCTTGTGCATCATCTTTAGAAGAAGCTTCCTTCTGGCAGCACTTATACGTCTATTTCCCAAAGACAACCTTTGGATATGACGCTGAGCACGTGCACTCTACTTCTTTGGTTGACCATGGCAAGGCCTGTTCTGAGTGGAACCTGTCCTGTTAAACCACTGTATGGTCTTGGCCACTGTGCTGCAGTTCAGTTTCAGGGTTTTGGCAATCTTCTTATAGCCTAGGCCATCTTTATATAGAGCAACAATTTTTTTTTTCAGATCTTTAGAGAGTTCTTTGCCATGAGGTGCCATGTTGAACTTCCAGTGACCAGTATGAAAAAGTGAGAGCGATAACACCAAATCTAACACACCTGCTCCCCATTCACACCTGAGACTTTGTAATACTAACGAGTAGGGATGAGCTTCGTGTTCGAGTCGAACCCATGTTCGACTCGAACATCGGCTGTTCGATCGTTCGTCGAATTGCGAATGATATGGGCCGTTCGCGCCAAATTCGTGTGGCGCGTCACGGCCCATAATTCACTGCGGCATCGCAGTGCATTGCTTGCTGATGATTGGCCAAGCATGCACTATGACCCGCATGCTTGGCCAATCACAGCGCCGCCTTAACAGAGAGCCATAATTGGCCAAAGCCAAGGAGGCTTTGGCCAATTATGGCTCAGGGGATTTAGTACACGCCCCACACTATATAAGGCCGCCTGCACGGCGGCCCTGTGCAGTGTGTTCCGGTGTGCTTAGAGAGAGAGAGACAGTGTCATTTCATTTGAGTTAGCTAGATTAGGCAGGACAGTCAGTCAGTTAGCTGCACTTAAAGTGTATTGTGTATATATATGCCTCCCAGGTGTTGCATATATATATATATATATATACACTGTATTCAGTTTAGCTAGATCCGTTCCTGTTATCTTCTAGACTATTTACATTTAGTGCAGTGCGTCCTGCTCACAGTGTTCAGCTAGATCCGTTCCTGTTATATTCCTACTGACAGGCAGGCTTGTCTTGTTACAGTATTTTGAAGAAAATTACTGGTGTTCTTTTGATCCTATTAGTACCACAGTCAGGCAGCTAGACTATTTACAGTTAGTGCAGTGCGTCCTGCCCACAGTGTTCTGCTAAACCTACAAGTAAGTGGGGTGCGTCCTGCTCACAGTTTTCAGCTAAACCTACAAGTTAGTGGGGTGCGTCCACCTCACAGTGTTCAGCTAAACCTACAAGCTAGTGGGGTGCGTCCTGCTCACAGTGTTCAGCTAGATCCATTTCTGTTATCTTCTTACTGACAGGCAGGCTTGTCTTGTTACAGTAAATACAGCTACCTGAAGAAAATTGCTGGTGTTCTTTTGATCCTATTAGTACCACAGTCAGGCAGCTAGACTATTTACAGTTAGTGCAGTGCGTCCTGCTCACAGTGTTCTGCTAAACCTACAAGTTAGTGGGGTGCGTGCTGCTCACAGTGTTCAGCAAAACCTACAAGTTAGTGGGGTGCGTCCACCTCACAGTGTTCAGCTAAACCTACAAGCTAGTGGGGTGCGTCCTGCTCACAGTGTTCAGCTAGATCCGTTCCTGTTATCTTCTTACTGACAGGCAGGCTTGTCTTGTTACAGTATTTTAAAGAAAATTGCTGGTGTTCTTTTGATCCTATTAGTACCACAGTCAGGCAGCTAGACTATTTACAGTTAGTGCAGTGCGTCCTGCTCACAGTGTTCTGCTAAACCTACAAGTTAGTGGGGTGCGTCCTGCTCACAGTGTTCAGCTAAACCTACAAGTTAGTGGGGTGCGTCCACCTCACAGTGTTCAGCTAAACCTACAAGCTAGTGGGGTGCGTCCTGCTCACAGTGCTCAGCTAGATCCGTTCCTGTTATCTTCTTACTGACAGGCAGGCTTGTCTTGTTACAGTATTTTAAAGAAAATTGCTGGTGTTCTTTTGATCCTATTAGTACCACAGTCAGGCAGCTAGACTATTTACAGTTAGTGCAGTGCGTCTTGCTCACAGTGTTCTGCTAAACCTACAAGTTAGTGGGGTGCGTCCACCTCACAGTGTTCAGCTAAAGCTACCTGTAGAAGGTTGGTGGTGTTCTCATACTACAGGCAGGCAGTTGATTTTGCTAGCTGCAGTATCAGTACATATATATATATATATATATATATATATATATATATATATATATATATATATATACAGGCCATTAGTATGTCTGGAAGGCCAAGAAGGAGAGGCAGACAGTCACAAGCCAATAAGAGAGGGCAAGCAGGCTCTGTGTCTAGTGCTGGTCGTGGAGACGGTGCATCCTCATCAGCACGTGGCCATGGGACACGCTTGGCCTTTTTTTCGGCAGCTGGCCATGTTGAGCCGCAACATGCGGAAGACTTGGTTGAGTGGATGACCAAGCCGTCCTCATCCTCCTCATCCTCTCCCACCCATGCCCAGGGTACTTTGTCTGGCAAAGCAGCGGCCTCTTCCCTCGGCTCAATGTCATCAGTGACTCCTTCCCTAGCCCCACCATGTCCTCCTGAGGAGTCCCTCGAACTGTTTGACCACAGTGTTGGGTACATGCTCCAGGAGGATGCCCAGCGTTTGGAAGGCTCTGATGATGATACTAAGCTCGATGAAGGCAGTAACACGAGCACGGACAGAGGGGGTGCCCAAGAAGGACAGCAATTTGGCAGTCATGCTCCCCCTGCTGCAGCATACTGCCAGGTTTGCTCCAGTGATGAGGAGGGAGGGGATGATGAGGTCACTGACTCAACGTGGGTGCCTGATAGGAGAGAGGAGGAGGAGGAGGAGGCGGCACATCACCAACGAGGCAGGATGCCCTCCAGGGGCCAGCCTAAGGGCAGCACATTGACTGCATCACACCCCAAAGCTCCACATGTGCAGGGCGCTGCAGTCTCTGCGCGTTATTCAAAAAGTTCTTTGGTGTGGGCCTTTTTTGAGACGAGTGCATCAGATCGCACCGCTGCTATTTGCAACATATGTCTCAAGCGTATCTCGCGTGGCCAAAACATCTCCCGCTTGGGTACCACATGCTTGACCAGACATATGTTGACCTGCCATGCAGTTCGTTGGCAAGCGTATCTAAAAGACCCACACCAAAGAACAAAGAGGACCTCTGCTTGCTCCTCATCAGCTGAGATTTCCAACCCCACTAGACCTTCAGTCCTCTCTGAGACCTGCACTGAGAGGAATGAAGGTGTAGAATTAGGTGTGTCACAGCCACGTACTTGTGGGCAATCTGATTTTGGTACACCGACGTCAGATTGTACCAGGCAAATTTCCCTGCCCCAGCTGCTGCACCGCCGAAAGAAGTTTGCTCCCAGCCATCCACATGCCCATCGGTTGAATGCTAGCTTGGCAAAATTGCTAGCACTTCAACTGCTGCCTTTTCAGTTGGTAGACTCTGCCCCCTTCCGTGAGTTTGTGGAATGTGCAGTTCCTCAGTGGCAGGTACCCAAACGCCACTTTTTCTCACGGAAGGCGATTCCGGCTCTCTACCAGCATGTGGAAGGCAATGTCCATGCCTCGCTGGACAGGGCGGTCAGCGGTAAGGTGCATATTACCGCTGACTCATGGTCCAGCAGGCATGGACAGGGACGTTACCTAAGTTTCACGGCGCATTGGGTGACTCTGCTGGCAGCTGGGAAGGATGCAGGACAAGGTGCAGTAGTGTTGGAGGTTGTTCCGCCACCACGCCTCCAAAATGCTAATGATTGTGACACACTTCTCTCCTCCACCCCCTCCTCTTCTTCTTCCTCCATGGCCTCTTCCTCGGAACCAGCGGTGCTCCGTAGTCGTTCAAGGGGCTACGCAAGTACGCAGGCCAAAAGATGCCATGCGGTGCTTGAGCTGGTGTGCTTGGGGGACAGGAGCCACACTGGGGCAGAGGTTCTGTCAGCTCTGCAGGGGCAGGTTCAGAGGTGGTTGACGCCATGCCAACTTAAGGCAGGAATGGTGGTTTGCGACAATGGCACCAACCTCCTCTCTGCCCTCCGACAGGGACAAATGACCCATGTGCCCTGTTTGGCTCACGTCCTTAACTTGGTGGTGCAGCGGTTCTTGGGCAGGTACCCGGGCTTACAGGATGTCCTGAGGCAGGCCAGGAAAGTCTGTGTGCATTTCCGCCGGTCATATAATGCCAGTGCTCGGCTGACGGACCTCCAAAAGGAGTTTAACCTGCCCAAGAACCGCCTAATCTGTGACATGCCCACCAGGTGGAACTCAACGTTGGCCATGCTGCAGCGGCTGCACACGCAGCAGAGGGCCATCAATGAGTACCTGTGCGACTATGGCACCAGGACAGGGTCAGGGGAGCTTGTTTTTTTTTCCCCACGCCAGTGGGCCATGATCAGGGATGCATGCACTGTCCTGTCACCATTTGAGGAGGCCACGAGGATGGTGAGCAGTGACAGTGCATGCATCAGTGACACTGTCCCCCTTGTCCACCTGTTGGAGCACACGCTGCGTGGAATAATGGACAGGGCACTTGAGGCAGAACAGAGGCAGGAAGAGGAGGACTTCCTTAGCTCTCAAGGCCCCCTTTATCCAGACAGTGTTCCTGCGTGCCCGCCGATCACACAGGAAGAGGACGAGGAGGAAGAGGAGGAGGAGGAGGAGGAAGATTGTGTCAGTATGGAGGTGGAGCCTGGCACTCAGCATCAGCAGCAGTCTTTAAGGGATCAGTCCCAAGAAACACATGGACTTGTACGTGGCTGGGAGGAGGTGGCTGCGGACCATGTCGTCCTTAGTGACCCAGAGGACTCCGGACCGAATGCCTCAGCAAACCTACGCTGCATGGCCTCCCTGATCCTGCAAAGCCTGCGTAAGGATCCTCGTATTCGTGGTATCAAGGAGAAGGACCAATACTGGCTGGCAACCCTCCTTGATCCACGTTACAAGGGTAAGGTTGCGGACCTTATCTTGCCATCGCAGAGGGAGCAGAGGATGAAACATCTTCGGGAGGCCTTGCAGAAAGGTCTGTGCAACGCGTTCCCTGAGACTGGGAGGTTACAAACTCCTGTTTCTGGACAACGTGTTGCTGAGGCTTCGGTCAGTCAAAGAAGGAGCGGTGGAGAAGGTGGCCGTCTGACCGATGCGTTCAGACAATTTTTTGGTCCGCAGCCCCAAGGTATGATCGGTTCCAGCAACCATCGCCAGCGTCTGTTTTACATGGTGCAGGAATACCTAGGGGCAAGATCAGACTTGGACACCTTTCCCACCGAAAATCCTCTGGGTTACTGGGTCTTGAGGATGGATCACTGGCCAGAGCTTGCACAGTATGCAATTGAGCTACTGGCCTGTCCTGCATCCAGCGTTCTTTTGGAACGCACATTCAGTGCTGCTGGAGGCGTGGTAACCGATCACAGGGTGCGTCTGTCCACTGACTCGGTCGATCGACTGACCTTCATAAAAATGAATGAGTCTTGGATCACCACCAGCTACCAAGCACCTGATGCTGATGTAACTGAATAATTTTTTTTGAAATCTCAGATCCCTTCAAAGACTGCCTATGCTGATGCTGAGTGACTATTCCTGAGTAATTATCCTCTTCCTCTTCAATCATCACGCTGATAGCTTGTAAGAGCATTTTTGGTTCTGGGCGCCACCACCAGTGCCTAAGGCACAATTTTTCAGCCCCTGTTTAACAGGGGCGTGTAATTACGATTTTTGATGTAATACTTTGCAGCAGGGCTCGTTCCTGCATTCCAACTAGAGTGTCTGTGAGGGGTTGCAGTGTTGTGGCACCAGCACCAGTGCCTAAGGCCTAATTTTTCAGCTCCTGTTCAACAGGGGCATGTAATTACAATTCTTGATCTAATATTTCACAGCAGAGCCCTGTGAGGGCTTACAGTGTTGTGGCCACAGCAACACCTAAGGCCCAAATTTCTGCTGAGTATATAGGGCAGGACCCTACTTTCAAACAACTAACTTACAAACGACTCCTACTTGCAAACGGAAGGAGACAACAGGAAGTGAGAATAAATCTACCCCTAGGAAGGGAAATTCTCTCCTGTAAGAGTTAATATGGGAAAAACATTTCTCCTTTCCACTGATGCTTTCCAATCCATTGGGACAAAAAGTGAGGTGAAATCTTCTGAAGAGGAGGAAAGACAGCAAAACAAATGTCACAGGGGTGATAACCCTTCCCTATGTTTTCCAAAAAGCTTAAAAAAGATTTTTTGGCTGGAGCTAAACACGTTAAAAATGTACCCGTTCAAAATTACAAAGAGATTCTACTTAACAACAAACCTACAGCCTGTATACTGCTGTTCAGAGTATATAGGGCCTGGTGGCCCCACACCTTTCCTTATTTTAATTTGGGTGCGGGGTTCCCCTTAATATCCATACAAGACCCAAAGGGCCTGGTAATGGACTGGGGGGTACCCATGCCGTTTGTCTCACTGATTTTCATCCATATTGCCAGGACCCGACATTACATTAAACCCGCAAGCAGTTTTAAATGAGATTTTTTCCTTTAAAAATGACATTTGGTGCAGGGACTGTTCTAAACACGGGAAACACGCGTCACTTTACAGGCATACTATAGACACCCCTCAGGTACGATATTTAAAGGAATATTTCACTTTTTTTTTTTTTACTTTAAGCATCATTAAAATCACTGCTCCCGAAAAAACGGCCGTTTTTAAAAGTTTTTTTTGCATTGATACATGTCCCCTGGGGTAGGACCCGGGTCCCCAAACCCTTTTTAGGACAATACCATGCAAATTAGCCTTTAAAATGAGCACTTTTGATTTCGAACGTTCGAGTCCCATAGACGTCAATGGGGTTCTAACCTTCGTGTGAACTTTCGGTCCGTTCGCAGGTTCTGGTGCGAACCGAACCGGGGGGTGTTCGGCTCATCCCTACTAACGAGTCACACGACACTGGGGAGGGAAAATGGCTAACTGCGCCCAATTCGGACATTTTCACTTAGGGGTGTACTCACTTTTGTTGCCAGCGGTTTAGACATTACTGGCTGTGTGTTGAGTTATTTTGAGGGGACAGTACATTTACACTGTTATACAAGCTGTGCACTCTCTACTTTACATTGTAGCAAAGTGTCATTTCTTCAGTGTTGTCACATGAAAAGATATAATAAAATATTTATAAAAATGCGAGGGGTGTACTCACTTTTGTGAGATACTGTATATTCAATGTTTACTCGATATTCAGTCAGTGCAGGCAGTGTATTAATATATATATATATATGTATATATATACAGTTTCTACTACACTTCTGGTGGTGTACACAGTATACAATACAGTGCAGGCGGTGTTCACCGTATCTAATACAGTGTGTACAGTTTCTACTACACTTCTGGTGGTTTACACAGTATAAAATACAGTGCAGCAGTTGTACAGTTGCTAATACAGTGCAGGCGGTGTACACAGTATCTAATACAGTGTGTACAGTTTCTAATACACTTCAGGTGGTGTACACAGTATCTAATACAGTGTAGTGTGGTGTTGCAAAACAAAAAATACATCATGTCCGGAAGGCCACCAAGGAGAGGAAGACGCTCACAGGCCACTAAAAGAGGGCAAGCAGCCTATGTGTTTACAGTCAGCAGTGGTGGTAATGGACATGGTGCAGCCTCTGCAGGTGGCCGTGGGGCACGCTTGTCTTTTTTTCTGCTGCTGGCCGTGTTTTTGAGCCAGAACATGCAGAAGAGTTGGTGGAGTGGATAACAAAGCCCTTCTCATCCTCCTTATCCTCTGTAACCCAGGCTCAGAGTATTTTGCCTTCCAACGCAGCTGCCAAAGCAGCCTATTCCACCGACTCCTTGTCCATAGTCACTCCTTCCATAGCCCAACCATCATGCATGGAGGAGTCCCCAGAATTATTCGACCACAGTGTTGGGTACATGCTACTGGAGGATGCGCATGATTTGAAGGCATGATGTTGGTTCCCAGCTTGAGGAAGGGAGTAACGTGAGCCTAGAAAGAGGGGGTGCCCAAGAAGGACAAGAAGATGGCAGTCATGTTCCCCCAGCTGCAGCATACTGCCAAGTTTGCTCCAGTGACGAGGAGGGAGGGGATGATGAGGTCACTGACTGTACTTTGGTGCCTGAGAGAAGAGAGGAGGAGGAAGAGGCACAACTCCAGCGAGGCAGGATGTGCTCTAGGGGGCAGCTTAAGGGCAGCCACCCTACTGCATCACAATTTATTATGGAGATCGAGCTTTTAAAAAATACAATATCATTCATGAGGTCAAGAGAAATAATCCATAAATCTGTTTGTGAGAACTCTGTGTGACTATGAGCAGCAAAACAACTTTGTTCTTCTAGCATTATAAAGAAGACAATAATACGCTGCATTAAACGATCACAGAATTTGCAGCGTGAGGAATGTGCTAGCTCCAATACGAACATTAGTTTTACCAGACCGAGCACTTCCGTCTCTTACTTGCTTCAGAGCATGCGTCGTTTTTCGTCCGTCGGACCAGCATACAGACGAGCGGATTTCTCGATAGGAACTGGGTTCGGCGGAGTTCCGTCGGAAAGATTTGAAACATGTTCCAAATCTAAAGTCTGTCTGATTTTCGACAGAAAAAGTCAGCTGAAGGTCCGATGAAGCCCACACACGGTCGGATTGTCCGACGGATTCATTCCGTCGGACCAGTCCGGTCAAAAAGTCCGCCCGTGTGTACATGGCATAAGTCTGTCTTTTGAATAAATAATGACTAGTGCTTTCCAATGAGCCAAAGCAAAGAACAAAAAAAAATGTGTAAAAGCACCAGAAAACTGGGCTGGATTTCTAGGTACATTTCTCGGTTGTGATTATTTGCCCCTAAAAATCTTTTTGTCCTTGCAAATGACCCATGTTTTACCACCCATACAATAAAGTCTCTTCTTTTTCTGCAAATTAGTTTCAACTCACTCTTAAAACCATGCCTATTCTATATACACCATATTGTCAAACGTATTGGGACACCTGCCTTTACACGCATATGAACTTTAACGGCATTACAGTCTTAGTCCATAGGGTTCAGTATTGAGTTGGCCCACCCTTTGCAGCTATAACAGCTTCAACTCTACTGGGAAGGATTGTGGCTATGGGAATGTTTGACTATTCTTCCAGAAGCGCATTTGTGAGGTACCAAGACATTTTGGAGAATTTCATGCTCCCAACTTTGTTCCTACATGACTGCGCACCAGTGCACAAAGCGAGGTCCATAAAGACATGGATGAGCGAGTTTGGGATGGAGGAATTTGTCTGTCCTGTACAGAGTCCTGACCTCAACCCGATAGAACAACTTTGGGATGAACTAGAGAGGAGACTACGAGCCAGGCCTTGTTGTCCAACATCCGTGCCTGACATCACAAATGCGCTTCTGGAAGAATAGTCAAACATTCTCATAGACGCACTGCTAAACCTTGTGGACAGCCTTCCCAGAAGAGTTGAAGCTGTTATAGCTGCAAAGGGTGGGCCAATTCAATACTGAACTCTACAAACTAAGACTGGGATGCCATTAAAGTTCATGTGCGCGTAAAGGTAGGTGTACCAATACTTTGACAATATAGTGTATAGCGCTACACCTTAAGGAGCCAATGGATAGATTTTGGGCCCTCGATGTCATTATGATCACCCCTGAACTGACCCAAAACTCACTGACACACACACTTTTAGCAATAGGTGGGCTTTATTTAGGAACAGGAAAGATATTTGTTAAAGTGGTTGTAAACATCAGGCATTAAATATTAACATAGTATATTCCTCTATATTGTGTACTTGTCTCAATTAAGCATCATGTCTGATGCTTCGCTCCTCTGCTATCAGTATGAATCACTTCTGGCAAGTTTTCCTGACACCAAGAGAAAAATGGTGACAGGGGAGGGATCTCCAGCTGATTGACAGCCTCAGCTCTGTTCCTGGATGTTGTGTAAAGGGCGTGCGTCTCAAACTCCAATCAGCTCTCAACACTCTCCTCACTGAGCTCTGCAGAGTCTAATTTGAAATGGAGTTCCACACAAAAGTGGAACTTCCTCTTATCTGATTCCTTCCCTCCTCCAGTGCCACATTTGGCACCTTTCGAGGGGGAGGGGGGAGCGAGTACCTGTTTTTGACAGGTAACCTGTCTCCACTTCTGTTGGACATCGCTGCGGCGAGGTACGTCAGAAGATCAGCCCCCCTCCTCCTCCCTTTTCCTTCCCCTGCTGCCGGACCAGTAAGAGAGCGCAGCGTGCTTTCCGCATGCGCGGTAGGGAACTGGCTGTGAAGCGGCAAGGCTTCCCTTAGCAATGGTGGGGGTGCCGACATCGCTGGATTCCAGGACAGGTAAGTGTCCTAATATAAAAAGTCAGCAGCTACAGTATGTGTAGCTGCTGACTTTTAATTTTTGGAGGGGGGGGACTCCACTTTAAGCTGTCTGCCCCCTTTTTTTGAACTCACAAAAAGATTTATAATTCAGCACTTTGAGCACATGTAGAGAAATCTACAGATAAACAGGTACAACTTATTTGGAAGGATTTGGTTCATCTCTGTGTACCACCTGAGGCCAGTCACTTCACTGAGTATATGTGAGGGTTTACAAGGCAGTAAAACAGCAATTAATGACACAATAGTTTAGGTACAAACATTACTACTACAGAAAAAGATCATACCAGTGCGGCCTATCTACAAAGAAGAGGCCCGATAAATGTCAATGGCGGGTGGGGTCTCAAATACAATATGCCAGCTTTGGGGCCCTGGATATCCTGCTGGAGTGCTCAGTCTGGGTGGCAGCAAATGCAGTAAAATGTAGTGTCCAAGAGGCTTCTCACCAGAAGTGCTGGTCCAAACACAAGAAGGCCATGTGAAAGGTCATGCCACACTCACAGGGCTGCCCACTTAAACCAGTGTCAGTTGGACTCTGCAGCCTTCTCCATCAGGAATCAGCAGTTTCACTCTCAGAAGCTGTGCCCTATATTTCTCAGCTACTGTAGCTCTCTGCAGTCAGTCACATGCTCAGGGTCCCACAGCTCTGAAGCATCTCTGCAGCATCGCACAGCTCACTGTTGGCACCGGCTCTTTGCTCAACACAGTAAATCTCACAACACATCAGCCTTGTGGCCCTCCTCTTTCTGCATTATCTGTGCAGCAGCAGTAAAGCACAGTACACACAGCAATAATTTCTGGCCAGGACCACTGTACTGCCCAGTATCTCAGTCCTGG
The DNA here is from genome assembly GCF_042186555.1 of Aquarana catesbeiana. Taxonomy (NCBI): domain Eukaryota; kingdom Metazoa; phylum Chordata; class Amphibia; order Anura; family Ranidae; genus Aquarana; species Aquarana catesbeiana. Next base: position 80,541,534 of record NC_133332.1, on the reverse strand, counting down.
CTCAGCAGCATTTACTCCAGCCCCTCATTACAGCTCAGTCAATAGGCAGCCACCACAGTTTCCTGCTGCCACTCAACAATCCACGTGTTGTCCGCCTCTGCAGTGTGGGCTCTCCATCTCTCTGAATTCCTTGTGGGTTTCTTTGCCTCGCTGAAGTCTGTTCAGCAGCCCAACACACAATCCAGTGGGCTCTCCTGCAACCACCAAAGCTTACTTCCAGGCTGTTTTTACCAAATTCCCAGCAGCTCTCAGCCTTGTCCACCAAGCTCACCACTGCACCTTCTGCAGTTGCTACATGAGAAAACCATTGCATGAATGGACTTTTGAGGCCAAAATTAAACAAAACATCTACAGGATGTTTTCCCTATCTTCCTACATCTGAGAAGATCTTGGACAAGAGACAATTTTTAGCAAATTTTTCAAATAAAAGTGAATATTGGATTAAATAAAGAATTGAAAGATACATAAGTGTACATAATATAGACTCAGGGTTTGGAATGCTGTCATAATCCCTATTTTCTATATTGTTTTTTTTTCACAAATTAAGATTGTATGACCTTGTTATTACATTTTTATACATTTTTTAATGTACCTGAATTAATCCTCTACAGCCTACTATGAAACAATTTCATTCAAGTCCATCATTATCATCTCATTGGGCTCTATTATGGTCCTTATAATTTTATGGTGCCTCTGTTGCGCAGTAAGTACCCTAAATAAGAGAAACTTTCTGTAAATGTATCTGCTTAAAATGTATCCAAGAAAAATGTATTATATATATTGCAGCTTTCATTTGTTTTCTTTTTCTGGCTTTTTTCCTTAATTTGTATTTGGTGATCCTGCCAGCAACACACTTCTCTAGGGTGGCAACACTCAATCACTGTACTTTATCTATGGAGAAACAGTTCTGTCAGCCAAAATAAGGAAGTGTGTTAAAGCTATAGAGCACCTCACCTTCTCCTCACCCCTATAATAGTATAGGTGAAAGTGTTCTGTAGTTAACATAGAGCTGGGAACAATGCTAATTTATAACAATCAGCAGAGGCAGAGAGGGTAGAAAGGTATCAGCTCACAAGATTTCTGGCCCACAGACAGAACTGGCCAGGCAGGGGTGTTGTTAGGTGGGAAAAAGTCCAGGGGCTTCAGCCCGAAGGTAAATTTGAGAACCCCTTCCACATTTAAAGTAAGCCCAGCCCAAACCCAGCATCGTGGGGGGGGGGGGGGTAGGCTCACTTGTTGGTTAGTGCCCATCAATGCAGCCTCACCAGACCCTGAAACTGAGCTGTAGCACGGTGGCCAAGACCATACAGCGGTTTAACAGAACAGGTTACACTCAGAACAGGCCTCGCCATGTTCTACCAAAGAAGTTGAGCGCACATGCTCAGCGTCATATCCAGAGGTTGTCTTTAGGAAACAGACGTATGAGTGCTGCGAGTATTGCTGCAGAGGTTGAAGGGGTGGTGGGTCAGCCTGTCAGTGCTCAGACCATATGCCGCACACTGCATCAAATTGGTCTGCATGGTTGTCGTCCCAGAAGGAAGCCTCTTCTAAAGATGATGCACAAGAAAGCCCACAAACAGTTTGCTGAAGACAAGCAGACTACGGACAAAAATTACTGGAACCATGTCCTGTAGTCTGAAGAGACCAAGATAAACGTATTTGGTTCAGATGGTATCAAGCGTCACCAGTGGCAACCAGGTGAGGAGTACAAAGACACGACTAAGGGATGTGCATATTACTGAGGCTACTGTTTTCTCCACTATCAACCCTTCTAAATTCTTACCAACCATTGACCAGACGACACATTTTTTGGAGTCGAATGGCCATGGCCGCCTCTTTATTACAACAAAATAGAATACAAAATTCACAAAAAACATACAACGTAATGCATATAATACATTTTTACATAAACCTTAAACCAAATTACAAATCAGTTTAAACCTGCCTGATCTAGAGGTCTTTGAAGGGCAAATTATTTCTCAACCAAATAGTTGTATCGGTACACCCCATAAAGGCCCCACGCCGTGTATTATGCAAGCTCAGGGACAACCAGTTACTTCCTTCCAGATACAACCAACTACACACCATTGTTACCATTGTATTGTTATTAAGGGAAGGGACACCCATACCTCCAGATGGGCCCAACCCCCCTAAACCTCCATTATTTTTGCAGCACCGCCTTCAAAGACCCCATAGACCTCCCGCTGCTATGACAATCAAGCAAAGAAGAAAACAACAAATTCACAACCAGTAAGCACAAGGAACAACCTAACCCCCCCCTGCAAATCCTGCCTCTCCCCCCACCCCCCACCAGGTGGGAACCATCAGGAATCACACAGATTTAGGAAAGCACAAAGGTGACCTCCAAACCAACTTCACCCAAAAAAATTAAGGGAGGGAGGGTGGGAAAAACTTCCAGCTTCTGTATCCCCCAGGCTCCAACTGACCACTGCCAGCTGCCACTGCCCTCAGCTTCCTTGGGAACAACCCCCACCTCAAGGCCCACCAATCCCTTACTTATCCCTACCCCCACTCATCCCTCCGCCTCACTGCCCACCCCAGTCATGCTGGCCCTCCTCCAAGTTCCACTTCTGCTCCATGCCATTACTTGACTAAGGGATGTGCATATTACTGAGGCTACTGTTTTCTCCACTATCAACCCTTCTAAATTCTTACCAACCATTGACCAGATGACACATTTTTTGAAGTCGAATGGCCATAGCAGCCTTTTTATTACAACAAAATAGAATACAAAATTCACAAAAAACATACAACGTAATGCATATAATACATTTTTATGTAAACCTTAAACCAAATACAAATCAGTTTAAACCTGCCTGATCTAGAGGTCTTTGAAGGGCAAATTATTTCTCAACCAAATAGTTGTATCAGTACACCCCATAAAGGCCCCAAGCCATGTATTACACAAGCTCAGGAACAACCAGTTACTTCCTTCCAGATACAACCAACTACACACCATTGTTACCATTGTATTGTGATTAAGGGAAGGGACACCCATACCTCCAGATGGGCCCAACCCCCCCCTAAATCTCCATTATTTTTTCAGCACCACCTTCAAAGACCCCATAGAATTCCCGCCACAGCACACGAACGTGACACCTTACGTACGTGTCGCCCTCCAGACTCGGAAAGCCCGCTGTACGCCATCCTGCAAACCCAGCTGCCACAGGTCAATACCGATGGGATTTAGGTGAACCCCATCTGAACGTAGAAAACGCCACGTTTCCTCCTCCAGATCCCAATGACGTACAGCCAAACCCTCATTGCATACGAAAAACTTGGCTACCATTTTGTTGACCTTGACGCTAGCTCTGTTAATACCTGCAACAGAACGAGCCAAACGCTAAGCAGTCCTGGCCACTACATTAGACCAGACAAAAATGGTATCCGAGAAAAAAGACTGTAGTCGCATCAAATCAAACTTAATATCCCTGATTAGCTCCCGTGCGCAACGCAAATCAAGGTCATTACCCCCACATGTAGTAGAACCACATTAGGGGGGTGAGCCAATTGAGCGTACCTATGCATTTCAGGCAGGACTCTGGACCATAGCATGCCTGGAATCCCAAGCCAACGTACTATCCCCCCCTCCCCAGAAAAACCCAGCAGCCTGCCTCCCTCCCTGACATCAGCCGTCCTGGCACCCCAATACACATAGGAGTGTCCCGGGAACCACACCAGGCAAGCTTCTGAATCTGAAAGAAAAAGAAAACAAAGGGGGAAGGAAACATGTAACCCCCAAACCAAATCAACAACCCACAGGAACAAACAACATGAATATGTGAGGAATTAGTAGAGAGAGAGGAGCCACAAGCAAACCCCCCCCCCCGAAGACTTACAATAAATGAGGGCGGATTGAGCAGACTCCCAGGGCCCAATACTTTGCACCACCTTCTCATCCAATCCCCAGAGGATCACCTCCGTAGTTGCTCCAATGCAGAAAGAATGGGAAGAATAATTATCCGCCCTCAACCCCGCTGCTACCAAACATATTTTAAACACCGACTGAAATTGGAAGCGGGACAAAGCCGCCCCATCTTCATGCTTGAGGCCTAATTCGACAGAAATCCCCAACAGCCGGAACTGGACATATTGGAGAGCAAGGGACCGCCTTCAACTCTTCCCAGGCACCCCTACCCAACTGATCCATCTTAGATCGCCTCAGAAACACCACCAAAGTATCACCCCGTACCCACACATCCTGGATTCCCAGGCCACCATCACCCTTCCTGTTCTGACTAACCAGTTCGCACACCCGAAAAGCTCCAAAGAAGGCCAATACAAAAATGGCCCGGAACAAAACCCTCTCATACCCTGACACACAAACCTTACCCAACTGACCTACCACGACACCCAGGACCAGGAAAGAAACAGGGCGTCTCGTGTCGGCTGCCGCGCGACCAACGCGGTATCCCCGCATAGCACGCCGAACCATAAAAGCCTTGGTCGCATCCCGTTGCCCCGCCAACTGGAACATAAAAGCCAGCCCAGCTAATTTCTGTGACATATACGAGCTCGAGACCCCCCCTCAAAATTTCTGCCAATAAAATAAAGCAACAAATAAACTCTACCCTCATTGTGTGAGCATTCCCCATCCTCCCTTACCAAGTCCCCCCATTCCTGCCAAACCTTGCTGTACGCTGTCCAAGTAGCCACAGAGACCGACTTACGAATCAAAAACTGGGCAGTGGCAATGCAATGCTCCATAACCACTCGGGGCAGGGAATCCCGTGCAGCTCCGCTTCCGGCGCCAATTGACGGAATCTGTCCCACTGGAAACGAGACAACACATCAGCCACTGAATTATCAATCCCCGGAACATGCACAGCAGACACAAAACAATTGATACGCAAACAGGTAAGAACCAGATGCCGCATTAAGCGCATAACTGGAGGGGAAGAAGCAGTGTTATTAATAATGGCCTGCACCACCCCCAGGTTATCACTGTGTACACAGTGATTCCTGAAATCCTTCCCCAAAGTTCAACAGTCCTCCATCGACCCTGGCAAAAAGCCCCAAACCCACCTGAACCTGCCGCGTCGGTGAAAAGTTCCATGTCAAAATTCTAAACCACCCGTCCCAACCAAAGAGATCGGCCATTATAGGAGTCCTACACCTTCAAATCCTCCCTATGATCCCACACTAATCTAATGTAATGATGCTGTGCCCTGGCACCAGCCATGGCCACTGCCAGTCGCCTGCAAACGTGCCCCATAGGCTTAATGTGGCAGGCAAAATTTAACTTGCCCAAAAGAAATTGTAGGGCCCGAAGCTGAATTTTCTTGCCCTGTAAGGCCCCAGCCACCTCCTTCTTCAAATCCTCAAGTTTGTCCAAAGGTAAGCGGCACTCCATAGCCAAGGAATCTATGATGATACCCAAGAAACGTAGTTCTGTGGCCGGACCTTCAGTCTTGTCGGCGGCCAAAGGAAACCCCAAAGGATTTAAAAACTCGTTGAACTGTGGCCAGCAGGGAGGCACAGACCAAACTCTCCGCGGGCCCTATACACAGAAAGTCATCCAGGTAGTGAATGACGGATGACAGGCCCGAAACATCCCGCACCACCCATTGCAAAAAGGAACTAAACTGCTCAAACAAGGAACATGAAATAGCGCACCCCATGGGTAAACATCTGTCAACAAAAAACGTACCCTGCCACTGGCAGCCATCTGGATGGACCGGCAAGAGGCGAAAAGCAGCCTCGATGTCCGTCTTGGCCAACAGCCCTCCCCGACCATACCGCTGCACCCAGGCCACCGCCCTATCAAAAGATGTGTATGACACCGTACAGGGGTCCAGGTCAATGGAATTGTTAATGGAACCCCCACGTGGATAGGACAAATGATGAATGAGCCGAAACTTGTTCGACTCCTTTTTGGGGACAACACCCAAAGGGGAGACAACCAGATTAGGCACCGTCGGCAACTCAAAAGGGCCAGCCATGCGACCCAACAAAATTTCCTTGAACAATTTTTCCGTAACGACCTCCAGATGCTCTTTAGCCGACTTCAAATTGTCAGCCATAGGCGGAACCACCCGTAGATGACTGTTTAACTTGAAAACCTCAGTAAAACCAACTCCAGCAACTAGGCCACTTCCCGATTAGAATAACACCTTAGAAAGGGAGCCATCCTTCTTACTCTCACCGGCATCTTCCATTTTTTTCCAGAATCTCCCCCTTTTCCGCGTCCCTGTTTAAAACACCGAGACTGCGGGTGAAATCCCCCACAGGTGGAACACTCATGCCGGAAGCGAAACTTGGCCCAACTTTGCAAGTATCGGCATTAAATTGCCAGCAGAACCCCATGCGACTCCCAGCCGGTTGCCCAGCAGAGGCCGAACCCCCGGCCCCATCCTGAAAGGGGGGCAACGAACTTCTGGGAAAGGACATCAGCTTCATCCAGAGACTAATGTCCTTTTGGTCCCACCGCAATGAAGGGCGGACTGCCTTCCGCTGGCAGAATTGCTCATCATAGCACAATCAAGCAGTCCCCCCATACACCCGTTGCACCTCCCCAATGGAATCAAGGTAGCAAAAAAGAGGCGAGCAGTTTTCTGGGGCCTTCTCCCCAACAACGCTCTCCAAAATCGCAAATGCCTACAACCAGTTTGCAAACGTGCGCGGAATCATCCGGTAGCGCCGCTTTTCCTCTTCTTCTTTCTTGCTCTCGTCTGGCTTAACTTTGTCCAAGTTAAACTTCTCCAAGGGCAACAAAGAGAAAATTTCAATGTATTCCCCCTTCCAGATGGGCTCCTTCACCTCCGACTTTAAATGAGCGCCCAAAGGACCCTCAGAACAGACATAGACTTCGCATTTGGTGGCATCCGCCAAACACACCCCGTCTGCCCCACCGTGCTTTTTCCAGCCGCAGCGGTATCTACTACCGCTGCCGTTGTGCTGGCTGCCACCGCCGCCATCGTCAGCGGAATGATGGGATTGCTCGCCCCTGACCCACCATTAGTCGGGCCTCCTACCGCCCCGGAATCCCCGGCTGGCGTGACCTGGCACCACTAGCGTGGACCCCTGAGCTGTGCAAGTGCGGGCTGCCACCCACGCCACCACCGGGGAAGTGTCCACCACCGGCCATGTACCAGCTTCGCAGCGCGCCAACACCTCCCGCAAGCCAGCCAACAAGGTGTGCACCACCCCTACTTCCTGCGCCGCTGCTAACCCCAGAGGAGGGGAATCTGCACCACTACCCAAACTACCTGTGCCACTCTTCTGAACCACAGACCCCCCTGCACCCCCAACCCCACTCACTGAGCCCCCCAGGCTAAGGACAGGAGAGGACAAAGAAAGGACAGAGGACACGTTCTTACCTGGCTGCCGCTGCCCCTCAGGACATCCAGCCGCAAGTCCCGCTCCATGTGCCGCCTCCTGGATCTCGCCCTCCTCCTAATCAGCAATCTTTCCCCCTGACATGCTGTCCTGCAAGCTCTCAGCCTCCCTTCCGTCTGCACGAGTAGGCCGCAACAATTGGTACCTGCTGGGTGCCCTGCAGTGACGTCATCACTGCGCGCCGTGCCAGGACTCACATCCCGCTCCATGCGGCCTCCACACTGAGCTCTGGGCCGGGCAGGGGAAGCCCGCCTAGCTGCCGAGCTGAACCTCTCCCCCGCAAGGCCCCCATCATGGCGATGTGCTGCCGCCGACGTTCCTCTCCACCCACGCCTGCACGCATTAGAGGCCCCGGCCGCTCCAGGCATCAGGCTGGCACCCGCCGACTCTTCTCTCCCCCACCGAGCCGCCCTCTGAATGGGCGGGGAGCCCGCGGAGGTGGCCGCGCTTGATCCACTGTGAGTAGAGGGGGGGTGAGAGTAGGCCTAGCAACATTGCCCCCACCCCGGGTCCGCCATGGACAAGGATTCCTTCCAACCACCACGCTGGGCGAAGCAGGTGTCCGCATGGCCGGTGGTGCCGAAGGGTCCTGGGTAGGGCTCCCAAAACGGTCACGGACGCCTCTCGTCGCCTCAAGGCTAAAACGCTCAGGAGGCCTGGACCCCCTAGCATGTGGGCGACCAGAAGGAGGGGGGCCTGCGGGTGCGCCGGAGGAGGCCTGGCTGCGACCCTGAATCAATCTGGAAACTGTGGCCTGTAGCCAGTCAGCGCCTCTGGCCGCCACCTCCTCTCGGAGCTGGGACAACAAGGCCTCGAGATCCCCCATGCTAACAATGTCCCAATGTCTCCTAGGTGCTGGGCAAGGACCGAAGAAAAAACTTCCAGCTTCTGCTTCCCCCAGGATCCAACTGACCACTGCCAGCTGCCACCGCCCTCAGCTTCCTTGGGAACACCCCCCACATCAAGGTCCACCAAATATAAAAAAAAAAACAGCAGCCTATATAGTCCAGGGAAAATGAGGATAAATTATTTTGATGATTATTTTGGTGACTTACATTTACAGTAAGATGTGTCTGTACATGATGATCATGTGAATGCAGTAACAAGCGCAGCATGTAAATGCAGCTTTTCAATTAACTATGAATGATAGTATGATTGTCATGCTCATATCATTTTAGCTGTTTTTAAAGTGTTAGCATATGCAGCTAGATCTACTGAGTAAAATATATAACATGAGTGTTACTTTTTAAATTAATTCAGAATAGGAGTGCTTGTCTTGTCATGATATACTACTGTATTATGGAATGGTATAGAATAGCTTGACATAACCCTTTGCATGAAGATGGCAGGCATACCAGCAAAGCGTTCTAAACTTCTATGAAGGGCCTGCTTATAAAGGATACATAAACCCCTAATTTTCTCCCTTTTTGTCTTTTAAATATACCAATTAATGCATTTTGTTACATACTGTATGTTCGAAAAGTACAAAAAATACCTGTTGATCCTGCCAGAGATCCAGTGCTGCCCTGTGTATTCGGTTTTATAGCAAAAATTTACATCAGCCCTGCCCAGTTCACCTCTGTGAACTACACATCACCTTCTACTTACGCAATGGAAATTAAGAGAGGGGGAGGTGTTCTGTACTCCAGGGGGACAATGCTGCTACTGCATAGGTACAGTACAGTGTAGATACAGCACAGTTATCACCCTAGGGCAGGTAGTGTGTTCCTGGCAGGATCACTTGAAAAAAGCGCCACATCTAAGTTTTGGTAAGATGCAACATATTACATTTTTGCTTTACATTTTTAACCACTTGCCGCCCGTCCACCATCAAATGATGGCTGGGCGATGCGGCTCTCCTTCTGGGTGGACGTCATATGATGGCCTCCCAGAACAACTGCTCTCGCACGCGATCGCGGCCGCGCCGTGTTGCTAGGATACAGCGCGACCCCAATCTCTGTAAAGAGCCACGGCTCTTCAACAATGTGATCGCATGTAATCACATGTAAACATGGAGATGCCGGTAATCGGTGCCCCTCGCCTCACACTGACAGAGTGTAATCTGATCATCAGTGCCCTGATTACAATTAAGTACCCACCAGTGCCAGCAATGTGTGCCCACCACTGCCAGCAATCAGTGCCCATATTTGCCTACAAGTGCCAGAAATCAGTGTCCACAAGTGCCAGCAATCAGTGGCAATTAGTGATGCCAGTCAGTGCTGGCTACCTCTGCTGCCCATTAATGCCCATCACTGCTGCCCATCAAAGCCACCCACCAATGCCTATCAGTGCCCATCAGTGCCACCCATCAGTGCCCATCAGTGCTGCCTATCTGTGCCACCTATCTGTGCCCACCAATGCTGCCTATCAGTGCCCATCAGTGCCCACTAGTGCCACCCATCAGTGCCACATATCAGTGCCCATAAGTGCGGCATATTAGTGCCTCCTCATCAGTGCCACCTCATCAGTGCCCATAAGTGCCACCACATCAGTGCCCATCAGTGCCACCTCATCAGCGCCCATCAGTGCCGCCTCATCAGCGCCCATCAGTGAAGGAGAAAAATTACTTATTTACAACATTTACTGACAGAAAAGAAAAAAACTTTTTTTTTTTTTTATTTTTTATTTTTTTTTTTTAGGAAAAAATAAAAAACCCAGAAGTGATTAAATACCACCAAAAGAAAGCTCTTTATTGTGTAAAGAAAATGATAAATATTTCACATGGTTACAGTGTAGGGTGAACGCGCAATTGTCATTCAAAATGTGAGAGTGCTGAAAGCTGAAAAATCGCCTGGGCAGGAAGGGGGTGTAAGTGCCCTGTTTTGAGGTGGTTAATAACCGTATATACTACATTTTTTTTACTACATTATTGCTTTATCTTTTGAATAAAGTATATAGCCATTATTTAGAAAATAGCCATAGTTATATACTGTAACCATACCGTTTTGCTTATTGTAGGTACACTGTTCATTCAATTTGGCAGCAAAATATTGAGAATAATGAAACAGTATATTGCTAAGAAGTTTTTATTGGTCACTGCATGAAAACTGATTGCAAACTTTCAAAGATCCAACTCTTGTATTTTATTTTTAAAAGACACTGTTAATACCCTTTAAAGCAAAATGACAGTGTCTGTGCAAAGTTGCCCCTCCCTTGATCAACTGACACATCACCTGATCAGGGATCCCTTGCTGCTCCTTTCTTCATTGCAGCCACCACCAAAATACCCTTTTCTTCTAGGTTTGCGGGAGTTTGTGACCTCATACTCATTGATAAAGCCTGACAACCAATTGCTAGTCTAAGCACCGTCACACGATGATGAAGGTTATTTCACTGCTCCCTTTATGCTCCTACACCAGTCGGCATGGGGTATTTTAATGGCGTCTATGATGGTGGATGAAGTGGTCGAGGACCAGTAGAGTGGTAAGTATTACTGGGCCTGTGGGGGAGCCTTTACCAGATATAACTGAGCAAATTGACAGTGGGGTAATTTACAGAAGCTAAACAGACTGTTCACTTTGCAAGGGAATTTACCCATGAGCTTAGTGAATGTGGTGAAGCTGAAGCTGTGTGCAAAGAATACCCAATCATGTGCAAGTTTACTGCTACAGGGCAACACCTGTCCCATTTTCCGGAAGGGGGTGCACATGTGCGCTGGCGGCAGCTCGCTCCCGCTGTGATCACACACAGCGGGAGCCCAGTGGCGGATACCAGTGACTCGATATCCACTGGCACCTGCAGATGATCAAACAGAGAGGCAGAATGGCGGTCTGCCTATGTAAACAAGGCAGATTGTCGTTCTGACAGGAGAGAAGGTATGGATCCTCTGTCTCTGCAAAGCAGGGACTAGGATCCATGTCTTTACCTAGTAAAATCACCTCCCACGGTATACATAAACACTGACTAGGCACACAGTTAACCCTTTGATCGTCCCTGATGTTAACCCCTTCCCAGCCAGTGTCATTAATACAGTGACAGTGCATATTTTTTAGCACTGATCACTGTATTAGTGTCACTGGTCCCTAAAAAGTGTCAAAATTGTCAGTTAGTGTCAGAATATCTGCCGCAACACAGTCCTACTATAAGTCGCTGATTGCCGCCATTGCTAGTAAAAAAATAAATAAACAAATAAAAATATCCCATAGTTTGTAGACACTATAACTTTTTGCGTAAACCAATCAATATACACTTATTGGGGTTTTTATCAAAAATATGTAGCAGAATACATATTGGCCTAAATTTATGAAAAGTTTGATTTTTTTACATTTTTTTATTGGATTTTATAGAAGAAAGTAAAAAAAAGTTTCTTTTTTCAAAATTGTCACTTTTTTTGTTTATAGAGCAAAAAATAAAAAATGCAGAAGTGATCAAATACCACTAAATGAAAGCTCTGTTCGTGGGGAAAAAATTTGATTTGGGTACAGTGTCGCAAGACCGTGCAATTGTCAGTTAAAGTAACGCAGTGCCGTATTGCAAAAAATGACCTGGTCATGAAGGGGGGTAAATCTTCTGGAGGTCATGTGGTTAAAGTGTATGTCAAAAGAAAGAAGAAAAATAACAAAACATACAGTACTTTTTTGCAATACGTTGACATCTGCCCATTTGTTATACCTTTACACATCCTGCAAGTACAGAAAATACCCGCTGATCTGGCAGAAATGCACTCAGCTTCAAGTCCTGTTGTGGGCTGACAACACACAGTATTTTTATAAACTGAGTAGTGTCAGCCCTGTCCAAATGTCTTGCTAAACTACTCAAACTGTGCCACTCTCCTATTCTTTATAGCTTTGATGCAAAATAACAATTGTAAACTGTAGCAAATAAGAGAAATATGTTTTTAGGCTTTACATACACTTTACTAATATATATATATATATATATATATATATATATATATACACATACACACACACACATACATACATACATACATACATACATACATACATACATACATACATACATACATACATACACACATACACACATACATACATACATACATACATACATACATACATACATACATACATACATACTTTTTTTTTTTTTTTTTTTTTTTTATAAGTTCTATCAAGCTTAATGCAAATTTTTTTGTAGATAATGAGACTGGCCACTGGAGTCACCTCCTCAGACTAACATGATCAGTCTCAGTGCTGTAAAAAGAGAAAAATAGCATCTGAGCATCCCTGCAGATCTGCAATATGTATTACCAAAGATAAAAGCCTCAATGTAAAAAACAAAAAAAAACAAAGGACAGTGCTGGAGTTTAATTAACCGCAGGTTTTGTGCAGACTCCTAGGAGCAACAACTGAGCCAATCACATATGCAGGTAATAGGATTTTTAGCGGTGTTATTTACACAAGCAATGTAAAGAATGCTTCTAATGTTGCCACGGTTGCAGGAAAGCAGCATTTTATTTTTTGAGTAGTTTTATTAAATCATACCTGGTTGCAAAATTCAAATGGAAAGGTTATTTTAATAACTGCAAAATGGCTTGTTTGCGTTAACTTGTAGTTACTCTATTTAATTCTTATGGTCGTGTATGCTATCTTAGAACTAGATGTGTACCTCAAAATGGGATTTTAAGGGCAATGCAGAAATTGGCAGTGTTGAATTATAGTTAAAAAGAAGTTTATTGATACAAAAACGAATAGGATATACATGAACATACACATTGATCTAGTTAAGAATAATTATAAAAACATCAGATATATGGAAACATATGATGCATCCTACTGCTAGTTACAAGTACCACCCCCGATAGGTGTGATGGCGTCCTGATAGCAGATTCCAACGCGTTTCAACTTATTGTAAGGATAAAGTCTTCCTCAGGGAGGGACTGCATCACATTCTAAAATTTTAAGTAACAGCATGATTATTGGTATATACTTAAATATTTGTTTGTTACCTATATCTACAGAAATCGCATTACAACAGAAAAGTATTATATGCGACTTACATTTGCGACTACAGAAATCGCATTACAACAGAAAAGTATTATATGCGACTTACATTTGCGACTACAGAAAATCGCATTACAACAGAAAAGTATTATATGCGACTTACATTTGCGACTACAGAAATCGCATTACAACAGAAAAGTATTATATGCGACTTACATTTGCATTTAACTGTGAAAAATCGCTTTCCCAGTGCTGGCAGGGGTCCTAACACGTGATTGTCAATGCTGCTCAAATATCCTCTACGGGATGGCCTGGTATATTGTGAAGAAACCAGTATTTGGCAGTCGTGATAATTAAACAACTGAAAAACATGAAGGTATAAGGGAAATGCTAAGAAATTGAACATCAAAGAGGTCAAAGAATGGAAATAATGGTGATTCGTAGGGGAAATAAGGTTCCCCAGGGCCATCATAGAGTAAAAGAGATCAAATACCTTAAATTGATTGTGTCAGGTGTATTGTTCCAAGTGGCAGGGAGCTCCGGTCCTGGAGTACCTCTCTGTAACAAAGCCAGTTGTGGAATGCTGCCTGTGGCCATCCCTGGCGTCCTAATATATGGGGTGTGGGCGTGGCTAAGTGATGGGCGTAGCCCTATTCTAGGTAGAGTCTCACATTCATTGGTGGTGCAGTGGAGGGGGTGCGACTTCAATTGGCTGCTGTCACTGTTTAGAGGAAGCACCTTTGTACAATGTATTGAGGGGAAGCGTCCACAAGCTTCCCTGTTGTCTAGGTAGCAGACGCTTGGACCTCCTCCTTCCTTTTCTCCTCCCCGTGACGTGAAGCCTATTGCTTACACGTAGCCCATGTAATATGGGCACGGGGTGAGGCGGGGAGAGAGGTGCGTCTGGTTGCCAGGGCAATGTGCATATGACGTTGGGGTCACATGGCCCCGACGTCAGTTCCTAAAAGAGGGAGGGGCGCCGTGTGACTCCACAGCGCTATTGAGCAGTCTTATCCATGTTAAACCGGGCATCGGGGCATAGTAGCCCCGCTGTCTGACAAAAAAGTATCAGACTATGCACAGCGGTGTATGGGGTACTGTTCTATGCTGATGTCATAGATGTCACCAAGATATACAGTGACAAGTATGACAAAAAGTAGCAGGTCTATACTCCCTCATTAGAGATGGAAAAAGGAAGGAAGAAAAATTGTATAAAAGAATTGCAAAGAATTGATTGAAATGGGGATAGTACTGATGAAATATGAAATATATATAATAAGAGAATGTGAAGGGAGATTTTTATTCTTAAATATGCCCAAACCTCTTTATGATGATTGTACTGTCATTGAGCGAATGGCAGAACATCAAAATTAGGGCTTATAACCACCGACACAGTAGGAAATCCCGGGGCATCAAAATAAGATCTGACGCCTTCGGGGTATTCGGGCCATGATGTTGCGTCATGGCCCCCCCCTGTGCCGGGTAGGGATAGTGGGCAGAATGGCAATGGTATCATTGGCCCTTTGTTTCAGCACTGAGAGGCGGATTCATATGGCACAGTCGCATGAAAAATGCATCTGCAGAAATAACAGCAATTAACATAATACTGTATACAAAATAGTTACACAAAAGAGATTACAGTAATTACAGTAAATAAGTTTAATTAGAAAAACTCTCCTATATAGTTTCTGACTGGGTAGGGTGTAGAGTCTTAGCAGTTTAAGACATATGATCATCAATGGGGAGATAATGGGCCTATGGTGTTGTGGAGGGAGCCCTCTGTTTCTCCGCAAGGGGTACTGGAATAGAACTCCAGTTCTAGAAAAGCAGAGGTGCAAGGGAACAAAGAAGGTGAGATAAAAATTATGTTAATCCGTTTTCCCCGAGCTGAAGCCCTCCAAGAAGGGTCTGAAACTTTCGGTTTCATTTAGGCCTGGGGGGGTAGTGGCCCTAAGGTACCTTATCCAGCGCATTTCACGCTGGAGGAGGACCTTGTTCCAGTCTCCCCCCCTGAGTGGCAAATGAATCCTATCAAGGACTGTGAAGTTCACCGAGGGTAGTCGGTAATTGTGATATCTGGCAACATGCCTTCCCAAAGGCAGATACAAGTTGCCGATTTGCATACTTTGCATATGTTTGTCGACACGTTTTCTAAATTCCTGTCTTGTTTTGCCCACGTAGAAGCCACCACACTGGCACTGCATGAGGTATACCACACCCTGCGTCTTGCAATTGGCAAAATGACGCAGGGAAAAACTTTCCCCATTAGGCAGTGCCATTGTGGTCCTCCTACCGATGACTGGACATTGGGCACAGGAACCACATGGGTATGTACCCCATGTTTTACAGGGGTCCTTTCTTGCCGTGCCCTTGTATTCACTTTGGATGAGTGCATTTCCTATTGAGCCAGGTTTTCTATAGGTGATTTGGGGTTTAGGACCAATTAATCCTTTCAGGATTGGATCATCTGTAAGGATGGACCAATATTTTGAGATAATTTTATTGATTTTAAAATGCTCATTAGAAAATCTCACAATAATCCTTGTAGTGTCGTCTTCTTTGGTTGGTTTCTTTGAGAAGATTAAATCCCTTCTATTGGTTTGCTTAACTCGGTTGAACGCTTTTTTTAAAGAGGATTTGGAGTAGCCTCTGTTCATGAGCCTAATGGTAAGTTTGTCCGCTTCGTGTTGAAAGTCTTCGTTGTTACTGCAGTTTCTTTTAAGGCGGAGAAACTGGCTGTAGGGAATGGATCTTTTCAGAGGTTCCGGGTGAAAGCTGTTTGCATGCAACAGGGTGTTGCCAGCAGTCTCCTTTCTGTAAAGTTTACTTGATAGTCCGCCCTCAGAGTTTTTAAAGATGGTAATGTCCAGGAAATTTACTTCATGGGTATCCGAGGTCATAGTGAAAAACAGGTTAAAAGCATTGTTGTTCATCAGCTTTAGACAGTCCCTCAATAATTCAGGGGGGCCGTCCCAGATGATGAAGAGATCGTCTATGTACCTCTGCCACATACATATGTGGCGAGTGTACACAGACGCTGCCTCCCCCTGTAGGAACTCCCTCTCCCACTCCCCCAGGTATAGGTTGGCATAGGAGGGTGCGCAGCACGTCCCCATAGCCACTCCCTGCACCTGGAGGTAGTGGGAGCCCTTGAAAAGGAAGGTGTTGTGTCTGAGGATGTAGTCCAGCATAGTTAGAATGAATGCATTGAATTTCCAGTCTGTTGTTGCTCTTTGTTGTAGGACACGTTCAATTGCAGCTATGCCTAAGTGGTGTGGGATACTATTATACAGCGATTCCACATCCACTGTAGCAAGTAGAGCTGAACTGGGAATGGATATTTCATCGAGGATTTGCAATAGATGTATGGTATCCCTTGTATACGATGGAAGTTCCATTACATGGGGTCTCAGGTATTGATCTATTATTTGGCTGATCCCCTCTGTGATGGAACCATTCCCGGAAATGATAGGTCTCCCTGGTGGGTCATTTAGTTTTTTATGCACTTTGGGTAGTGCATAAAAGGTGGGTTGACGTGGATGTCTAGTGCGTATAAAATTCCACGTGTTTTTATCTATTACCCCTTCATTGACAGATTCATCCACCAGGGAGAAGAATTCCTGGTTGAATTTGTCTACTGTGGAGGGAGAAATCTTTTTATAGCATTTGGTATCATTCAATATGTTAAAACACATTTTTTCTTATTTGGCATTGTCCATAAGGATGATGTTCCCTCCCTTGTCCGATGCTTTGATTGTAATTTCTGTGTTGTTTTTAAGGGAGTTTAATGCCTTTTGTTGTTCCCGATTTAGGTTGCTTTTTTTGTTGTATTTTTCCATCTTGTTGATTTCTTTAGTGATCTGTCCTACAAATAGAGCTATGGCTGGATTCTGATTCAGTGGTGGAAATCTGTGTGATTTCCTTTTGTATTTTTTGGTGGTTTGGACTCTGCTGGGTTCCTCATATTCTTCTTCACTGCTTTCACTGTCAAGATCCCTCTCACAAAAATCCTCTATTGGGCCACTTTCTTGCAGTAATAGATTAAGATCTCTGAGAGCTCTAAAGTCTGCTGCTTTGAGATTAGGTTCCACTTCAGGTGTAGCCGTGGTTTTTTTAGTCGCATATAAGCTTTTGAGTAAAAGTTTTCTGGCGAACAGATTCAGATACATCTAGTTCTAAAAATTACAAGGGATGTTGGCAATGACACGGCCAACCCTCTGAGTCATACATTTATGTAAACAGTGTATGCTATCTTATTTTTTGTGTAAATTGGATGTTTCCTTTAAATAGCATAGATTATAAAATGTTATCATATTAAATATTTATCTGTTTCCAGACTAATCATGCAGAACAAACAAATTCATTAGCTATTACAAAATTAATATAAAATTATATTTTTCCAGAATAAATTATATTAAAGTCATAATTTATAAACTAAGTAATTATAATTACCGTATTATCACAGTATAAAAAAAAAATATTTAGCAATGACTGCAAACCAATACATTATTCTTTTTTTGTTTTGGTATTTTTTTGTATATAAATAAAACGTGTATATCATTTTTTAAGCTTTACATTTTGTTGGGAAGGGTAAGAAGGATTTACTGTATCAGTGAATATTAAAGGGTAAGCTCACTATTTAGTGTAGCACTACCCCCATAGAAGCTGCTGGATAATGTCTGTCCTCTGGTGCTGCCTTGACCCTGTAAACTTTTCAACTCTTCTGACACTCTAGGTTCAGACATAGTTAACCATTAGTTCACCACTAATAACCAGCACAGAATAAAAGATTAATGGACAAAATAATTCAATAGCCACAGTTGTATTGAATACCTCAATGATGGCTGATGTGGTATTACAAACTATTCACAGCAATGCACATAATTTGAAGGAGTAAGGAATGGTAACACAAAGGGAATGCCGATACTTAAATAATGTCAGCAGATTGTACATAACCACTGTGCATCAATGGTGCCAGTTGAAAGTGCAACAAGGATTGTGGGGGAGAAGCATAAAAAAACTGACAGCTCCCTTGTGAGCACTGGTGCAACGCAATGGGACCAAGTGAATGCCATTTTAGGAATGTTTGTATAAAGAAGGGGCACCCCTTTAAATAAGCAATAAGCAATTGTGGATATGGAATAGAGTCATTCCAAAGGTTGGGTATAGTATCTTTTGCTAGCACATCGGGGCCCTTTAAAGGTGAAGAGTAATGAAGAATGGCAGAGTCAAATCTGCAAACAGAACTGATAAAACAAGAAGGCAAGGATTCCTTAACAGATTTGAATAAACTGATGTCTACTAACAGTGTCTTTATATAACTGGTCAAACAGAAAGGTGGACTGCGGCCCTCCTACCAATCATGGTGTAGCGTTACCCCCGTGAGGGCTGCTTGCTGAATCTGTACCCCACTGGTTGCCCTGACCATGCAAGTCCTCCTAAACCTCTCACACCCTGGGTTCAGACATTTTCAGTGATAATCAAAGAGTTAAAGACACACACAATTTAAGTGAAAAAGTTGAATTGTGTTTACTGAAAGGTATAAGCATTCATTTACTTCCAGTGATATAAACTTAACTCCTGAGAAAGTTCCACAGGAGCAAAGATAGCAATGATATAAAACAGTGAAGCAGAGCAATAACTGATTCTAAGATATAAAGACTTTCAAACAACACTTTATTCAGTTGTAAACCTGTGTGAACAGGCAGGGGGAGGGCAAAGGGGTGACCGCTATTGTGTCCAATCACTCTCTTCTGTGCCTCAACACCACAGGTCAGAGATTTAAGCAAGTTACCACATTGTCCCTAAATTAATGAAACTATTAACTCTTTAATACTTAAACTCTAAACTGTGATCAGCTGTGGTCATTTTGATGAGCTCAGCATGAAAAGAGCCTTCCTGGAGCATTTCAGTCCCTGGTAGTGCAACTGAAGCAAACAATCAACTAGGGGTGGCAAGGCACTGTTAAAAGATCTCCAGGATAAAATTGTGGACTGGAACAAGTCAGGAGATGGAAACAAACAACTGTCAAAGTCTTTATCAATGTCTAGAGGCACAGTCAGGACTATTATTAAGAAATGGAAGGTATTTGGTACAACACAGACCCTCCATGGACCAGGATGTCGCTCCAAACTGGATGATAGAGCCAGGAGGAAACTGGTCAGAGAGGCTACCAAGAGGACTACAGCAACTCTGAAGCTGTTGCAGGAATTTATGACAAAGTGTGGTCATTGTGTACATGTGACAACAATATCTAATTCTCCACAAATGTGGCTTGTATGGGAGGGTTGCAAGTAAAAAGTCACTCCTCAAGAAAGGACACATGCAATCACGACTGAGCTTTGCCAAAACGTACCTTGAAGATTCTGAGGCCACATGAAAAAATGTGTTATGGTCAGATTAGAGTATTATAGTGAGGCCCGTAATGGAAAGAAAAGAAGAAAGTAGTGCAGGGAAGGGCATGACAGTGTGCAAGGGGAGACAACAAAGGGTTAACAAATGATGAAACAAGAAAGTGTAACACGAAGGGGTTGGAATGGTTTGAGAAAGACTGAGGGGGTGGAGCATTATTTAAGGAGGAGGCGGGGACTTCCGGGCAGCAGAGGAAGAGACAGAGAGGAGGAAGCGGTTCACACAAGCTGCTGTCCTCAGACATTATGGCTGACATTGACACCATCCTAGCGCAATTGCGGGCAGCTACCGTGACTCGGGGACCGGAGTGGCTGCATAGCCAGGTGTCTTCCCTTATCGATGACCAAGCATCGGGATCAGCGGTGGGAGATGAGGTGTCCCCACGCACTCGGAGGTCTAGGCCTCCGGAGCGTTTCTCGCCTTGTCCCTCCCCTAGAGCTGCACATCACACCAGGAACCCCCCCACCTCGGGACCCATCGGGCCCCCTGGCAAAGCGATCACCTGTTTGCGCCGGTGTGGGGCCCGGTCAGAATCCTCTATGCCAGCGGAGCTCGGTGGGCAGGGGGCTACAGGCCGCCATCTTGCCTCGTCCCTGCCCACGCGTCACAGGGTACAGGAACTTGCAGTCTCTCCAACCCTCTCCAACCCACGCTGGAGGAAACTTGGCGGGGGAGAAGTTCAGCCATGGCCGCTGGGCCATCACCAGATGGGGCCGGCAGCTCCAGAACGGAGGGGGTTACTACGACCAGGTCGGATGGGATGCAGAGCGTTTTATAGTGTGGGTGACACTTGTAGTGCCATGCTGCACACCTTGCATCCCAAATGAGTGCCTACACTCTGTCTAAATACAGGAATCTCTTTCCATCCATCTGTGTTCTATTTTGTTGCAGTTCTGTCCCAGCCAGTGTTCATGTCTTGTGTACTTTTACTTCACTGCAGTGAGTTTTTTTACTTTATTTTACTGTATTTTACTCTATTGCATACTGCCATGTAATGATCTGGCAGTCCCGCCCACCCCCCACACACTTCTCCCGCTGACACTCATATAAACCCCTTCCCCTTGCATTACTCCATTGGTTTGAAGAAGGAGCGATCAGGCATGCTCAGAAATGCACCCCGCTCACTCTGGCGTCACATCCGATTGCCTGCGTTCCAAGCTGGCAATGACAGCATGGCTCTCCTGCCTGGATCAGAGACACAGTGCTTCCACCGCTGGTTGACTGGAATTTCCACCTGCAGCTGTCGGTACTCCCATCCCGCTGGATGCTATGGACTCACTGATATGCCTGTCTTTCACTTCCATCTTGTAAGTGTTTTTAACCCTTCCTTGCCATTAAATTGTTTTATTACTGCACTTAGAAACGCCTTCTTCTCTGCTTTGTTTAGCTATCCGAAAGAGCCTCGTCTGCATCTAGGAACCTTCCACATATAGGGGGATTGCTGAGACCTGCATGCGACAGGCTGGTGGGATTGTCATGCCTGTAGGGGTAGCTACTTTGTGGTTGTTAGTTATGTCCTCATATTCCCCATTAACTCGTTGGGTGCCCGATACTGGGTTACATGTGAGGCCTACCCCTCGTGGGTTCTTCTGGGCTATGTTAGGCACTTTTTTACAGGGAACTTCACACGCACACATGGCAGTGTTGCCAACCCCCCGAAGCGAAATTTACTGCCAGCATGCCAAAATTCATGAACGGCACCATATTATCTGGCAAAAATCATGAAATTTACTGACAAAAACACATTTTTTACTGGCACTGCAAAAAAGTACCTAAAATTACCGTTTTCAGTGCCAAACAGTTCAAATATCAAATATAAACTATAAACATATAGCCAGTGCTACTAGCAATGTGTTTAAGTTAAACAAAAGTCAACAAAACATATTTCTCCATTGACATGAAGGTCAGGTTACTATAACCCAGCCAGAACAGAATTCCCCCTTACATCAAAGTCTGCAGGATTCCTCTTACAGTGAAAGGGAACTCTTATGTAAAGGGGAACTCTGCAGATCATGATCTAAGGGGGAACTCCGATGTAGAGGGGGGCTCTGGTGACCGGAGATCACCTTATATCAGAGTCCACTGCGTTCTCTTTACATCAGAGCTCCCACTTACATCAGACTGAGTTCCCACTTGCACTGTAAGGGGGAATCCTGCAGACTCTGATGTAAAGGGGAACGCCAGGAACTCTGATGTTGGGGGCACTCTGGTGACCAGAGACCACCTTCTGTAGAGTAAATACACTAAGGTAAAGGGGGTTGCTAATATAGGGGGGGGAACCTTTATATCAGTGCCCCTTATATTATTGTATTCACTCCCCTCCTTATATCAACAACCCCCCCCACAGACTGACCTGGCAGTGCTGTCACTGATCTCCTCTCAGGTGCACCGTGCAGGGCTCAGTCAGATGGCTCCAGCTTGGCGGCTCTGGTTTTATCCTATAGTTTCCTCACCACAGTCCACATATGTTTGACTTCTCCCATGACCCCCATCCCGGCGGTGCTCCCACTCTTGAGACTGCAGTCATTTTACTGGAGATGGTTAGAGGCTGTAGACATGATACAGGAGATGGTTAGAGACTGTAGACATGATACATGAGATGGTTAGAGGCTGAAGACATGATACAGGAGATGGTTAGAGGCTGCAGACATGATACAGGAGATGGTTAGAGGCTGCAGACATGATACAGGGGATGGTTAGAAGCTGCAGACATGATACAGGAGATGGTTAGAGGCTGTAGACATGATACAGAAGATGGTCAGAGGCTGCAAACAGGATACAGGAGATGTTCAGAGACTGTGGACATGATACAGGGGATGGTCAGAGACTGCGGACATGATACGGGAGATGGTAAGAGACTGCTGACATGGTACAGGAGATGGTCAAAGACTGCGGACATGGTAGTTTCCTCCTCTGACCCCTGCATTTTACCATACTTCTCTACATCAGTGTCCTCCTCCTGTGCCCCTTTCACTGTCTGTGCTGCTGAAGTGCACCATGCAGTCCACCTCCACCGTCAGCCTGCCCTGGATATGGATTGTTGGCTGCAGCCTGCCTGACTGTCTCTCTGAGACTGAATCACTCACTCTCAGTCTCATATACTCCCAAGAGCCAGGCCCTGGTCCCTGTCTGACTCTCTCAGAGACTGACTTAGTCACACTGTCATCATTATCCCCCCGACTCGAGTGAGCACACTGAGCAGCAGAGCACTGTTTGAGTCCTGAGTCTCCCCGACCTCTTTGTGCAATCTGCACAGCCCCACTCACCATCCGACACCCCCACTCACATTCGACAGGGCACTGTGCCTGTACTGAGCAAGTTACAGGCTCACAGCAGAGCAGGGGTCCGACTCCGATGCACTCTCCTTCAAGTCTGCGCTGCTGTCTGCCGCTGTTCAAGTCCCACACACCAGTCTGCTCTGTCCACTCCACCATGAGGCTCCTCCGTCCATCAGCTCAGCTCCTGCTTTTTTAAAGTCTGGCAGCACCGGTGGTGTGGATGATATCATCATCGCGCGGCACCGGCGGTGTGGATGATATCATCATCGCGTGGCGGGGTGAGGCAGCACTCGTGGTCCGACTCGGGCCTCGGCTCAAGATCAGATCTTCTCGGCAATTTCCGGAAATGCGCATGCGCAGTTCTGACCCAAGCCAATCACCACCATTTTTTACTGGCACTTTTCTCCTGCTACGGACATTTACAGACAGGATACAAGTGTCCTGTTTTTACAGGCTGCCCGTAAATCTACGGGCGTTGGCAACACTGACACATGGGGTACCTTTAGTTTGTGCCATTTTCTAAATACCTTGGGACAAGGCTGAGGCTGCTGTGGGGGAATATTCAACCTTAAGGCAGACCTCTACACTTGAGATAAACATACACCATGTACGCTGCACTGTAACTGTTCTCAGTTAACTCTCGGTTCCCTATGACAATATACTGCTTCACCATAACTTGCATTTTGGAGGGACATGCTGAGTCAATGTCCTCATCCACCCGACCAGCATTTTTGACTAGTAGGCTCCACACATGCATCCAACTCAACTGGGGAACCTCTGCGGTGCAATCTGCTCCTGTTGCGATGGGAGACAGACCACTGGTGGAAAGAGTGCTGACATCTCCCTCGCTGCTAGAGGACGTGCCACCTATATGTAGCGCTGGAATATTTGCCATATAATGCTATATAATAAGACCATACTATTAGCTTGGTATTTGGCTCCCTCTAGTGATATGCAAGGTGACTTGTTTATATTTTTCACATAGTAGCGTAAAGAAAGCCTATACAGGAAGTGACTTAATTATTCTGTGGAAGGACTCACTTGCCCACAATGCTCACTCACCTACCCATGAACACTAAGTGGCCGAATTGCATGCTGGGTAGGTAATAAAAAGGCCCCGGATGGCCATCTTCGCTCTCTTTGGCTGGGATGCATGGCCTGCCTGCAAGGATCTGTATGGGAGTGTTCCGAAGAGCATGGCCTGTTTGACGCGGAGTGAACTGGGTGCCACAGAGAGTGTCTTGCCACAGTGTGCTGGATAGCAGTGTGATCAGGTCGGAGGATCCAGAACACCTGATGGAGCCAAACAAGGGTCCCGGTCATCCTGCGGAGCGGTGCAGCGTGATGGTGCTGGCTGGCAACAGGACTGAGATCACTGGAGTGGAGGCATCCAACTTTTCAGGCATGGTGTGGTGAGGGGGCTGATGCCCAGAAGTTATGTAAAGCATCTAACACGCTAGAGACTAGTATCACAGTGTTGCTGAAACCTGCAGTTCCACAGAGAGGTCTTATTTTAGATGAACTGAGTTCAACCAGGTCTTAAAGCTTATATTCCACTAAGCATTGACTGACGGTTCGGGCGTGCTTTCATGGGGCGAAGTTATAGGAGTGTCACATAGCCCGAATTGCTGTCATCCACCACTGTATAATACTTTACCACCTACTAAATCTTTGGATTACAAACACTGCAGTATAATAGCTAGCTGAAGAAAGAAGATCAGAGACTATACCACTTACTGGGAGATCTTGAGTTTCAATTACATGCAAAGGACTGCACTACACCTTAAGGGAAGCTCTTGAACAATTATACAGTGTCGTATTGTGTATAACCTTGCATAATGTGTGTCTTTACAGCCGGACTGGAAGTGGGAAGGTGCCCAGTGTAAAGATCTTATCACCCTGAGCATTAGTCCCACTTGGAGACGCGCCTGCAGGGGTTATTTAGGTAAACTTTGAGTGTTAACTATTTACATTTACTCATTTCATTATTGTGTTAAGTTTGTGTGTTACAGTTTTTCTCCATTGTTTTGGCTCATTTCTTGAAACAGAAATGACATTCTCAAAACATCATGGACAAATCTCCAAACCACTTGGCAATTATTCACAACTGAATTGAATTTCTCATTCATTTCATCAAAATTGCAAATGTCTCAGTACATGTCTCAATGTCTCAGTACATTTTTCAAATGATTAAGTACAAGTAGCCTACATTTAGCACAATTTCCAAGTGAATAGATCTTGTTGATCTAAACTGATTGTCAATTCTCAGTCTAATGGTTGTTCTCTCCAAAACGTGTCAGCATCATTTCATTGTTTAAGTCATCACATGCACAATAGTCTGTTCAATTGTCAAAATTATTCAGGAACATAATACCATGAATACCATATATGAATCTCTTGGAACATTTGATAAAATGATTACAGCAATTGACAGTCAGGTGCAACTAGAACTTGACTAACAAAGAAGGAGTCGGAGTTGGTCTCAGATGACCAATCAAACAGTATGTTTAGTTACCTTACAGGTGCTGTCCATGATTGTAAATGCTGCCAAACATGTATATATAGAGCTTGACCATGCAGGACCAGTACAATTTCTGAACATGGAGGCACCTGGCCAAGTAAATGAACAAGGGAAACTGCCTGCTTGAGGAAGAGGAAGAAGAAGAGGAAGAGGAGTAAGGGTGAGTGGTGGTGGAATAGGGGGAAGAGGCAGAGGAGCACGAAGACACTATGCTGTCCCTGATGAAATTCGGGCCATAATTATAGATCATGTCATCAACCATGGCCTCACAATGGTGGAGGCAGGTTGCCGAGTGCAGCCTAATTGCCTCGCTCTACAGTCTTCTCTATCATCCAAACCTTTCGCAGGGAAAACAGGTATGTAGTCAGTCAATGATGGAATTATATAATGTATAGGACAGGACACTGTGCATAGAGCAACAAATATGTTTATTTACTCATTTACGTATTCATTTAGTGTGTGTGTGTGTGTGTGTGTGTGTGTGTGTGTGTGTGTGTGTGTTAGGCCTACAATATTACAATATCTTACCTCAGTGGGATGTTACGTATGATACTAACAATAACAAGAAAAATATTGTAGAAAATAAACTATGGAATAGTATGGAATAGTTTATTTTCTACAATATTGATGATACAGTTTACAGTAGTATTCCAGTCACTGTGCAGTGATGCATTGGAATTGTGGTAAAGTTACTGTAAGTAAAACAACAATACGATTACATTGGTAACTCATTCTGTACGGAATACATAAGGTATAAATTATGAATGGAGTGTTGTCCTTTGAATTCTATGTCTAGGATTGGACGACAACTTGGCACGGGTGGCCGAGGAAAACTTCTCAATGAACAACAAGAACAAGAGATCTGTAACATGGTGTTTGCAAATAATGCCATCACATTGAGACAGATCCGCACTGCAATCCTACAAGACAAAGCCATATTTCAAAATGTCACTCTATAAGCATCTCCACAATAGCCCGCATATTGAAGAAGCATCAGATGACAATGAAGCAAAATTTACAGGGTACCATTTGAGAGGAACCCTGACAGAGTGAAAGAGCTGCGGTACCAGTATGTACATGTAAGTCAGTCACTGGTTGTCCATCAAGATAACCTTTTTACAATTACCATAAGCAGTGGTTCCCGAAATGTATTGGTTTCAGTACCCACTTTACCTGATTTCTGAATCTAGGTAATCCAGGTATGAAAGTATTTGATTTACGTATCTGATTTATAAACATTTTGTCTAAAAACTGCAGCTTACTGTATGATGCAATTATCATTATAATCCTTATTTTGAAGAATATAACATACAATACAGTAAGAAAAAGGGTCAAAGAGCTGCAATTACAGTAGTGCCTCCCATGTAAATCTATCTAATACTGTGGTTTTTACTGTAACATTTCAGTACGTCTACTTATTGATAATTTTTCCCTCCCCTTTCTGTCAAATACCCCCTGTAGTACCTCTACATAGGGTCTAGGTTTGGAACCACTGGAATACTGGCCAGTAATATATTGAACTTGTGTAGAACATTCCTATGTAACTGTCTGTAACTGTAGAGTATGACTCTTCTGTATGACTGATTTAATGTTTTCTTTTTTTACTCTATTGTAGAGAATAATGGCATTGGAAGGAAACGAGACCTCTCACATACTCGTGTATGTGGATGAGGCTGGCTTCAACCTGGCCAAGGGCTGAAGACGTGGCCGAAATTTTATTGGCCACCGGGCCACGGTGGATGCCCCAGGCCAGCAAGAGGGCAATATAACTATGTGTGCTGCCATTTCTGAGAATGGTGTGGCCACTTACATCCCCAGTCTTGGCCCATACAATACACAGAAGCTCCTCATCTTCTTGGACCACCTTCATTTGGATTTGATCCCTGAAAATAAGAGAGGTCTCATAGGGCCTCACCTACCACATTATATAATTGTATGGGACAATGTGAATTTCCACTGTGGCCTGCTTATCAGGGCCTGGTTCACTGCTCATCCAAGGATGGATATGGTGTTCCTACCACCTTACTCTCCTTTCCTCAACCCTATTAAGGAGTTTTT
Organism: Aquarana catesbeiana; assembly: GCF_042186555.1. Lineage (NCBI taxonomy): Eukaryota > Metazoa > Chordata > Amphibia > Anura > Ranidae > Aquarana > Aquarana catesbeiana. Next base: position 80,514,001 of record NC_133332.1, on the reverse strand, counting down.
CTCCGCTTGGAGGTGGAGAGTGTATGAGCATCGGGCTCAAGATCAGAGGTCCCTGCTCCATGCAATGGATGCTGTAGGTGAGGATATTACAGGAGATCAGTGTAGGGGATGGTTGCGACATGCACACCATGTCTTCCCTCGTTGCATCGCTATGGAAGATATACGCTGCAATGTTGATGAGAATCTGTGGCCAGACAGCAGCGTGTGGATGAGCAGAAGGGTGAGGACGGTGGCCAGTGAAGAGATGTTACAGTAGTTGTGAAACTCCAGCTTTATTTACAGCATTGTAGGCTAAATGTAATTTTCCTTTTTTTGTTTGTGTGTTTATATTTCCGTATATTATGCTGTATACATTTTCTTTTTACTCTGATGTATGGAAGTTACTTTGTGTGTGAATGATAATTGTTACAATACTGTAAAGTAATTTTTCCTTGGCAGTATGAGTGCAATGTGTGATGTCAAACCTTGGAGGCTACTCTTACCCTAAAATCTTTTCTTTTTTTTCAGTTTTATACACAATTGTATTCAGTTAGCGAGACAAAAACTGTACAGTAACCATTGTCAATGAAGGACTGGGCTAAGACTGAAAGGTGGACATGAGGGATATTTCAATGGTCCTCTGCCTTAGAGACAAAACATCTAAACATTTTGACTTGCAGTGCTTACACAATGCCAAAGGGATGAAGCATTTTGGGGGCACTGACTATTTGAATGAGAAAGAAATTTATTTTTGACACATGAGTGAACTGTTTTGGGAAAGATATGAGCTTTTGAAGGTGAACCATGGTGTTGTGCTGAACCATCCAGGTTATTTTGGCAAAAGCACCAAGAGAGTTGAGAACGTCTGGTCTGTTTCAAGAAATGAGCCAAAGCAATTGAGAAGAATCTTTGCCATTTTGGGGGCAGTGACTCTTTATATGGGAAAGGAATATGGTTTTGAAGCATGAGTGAACAGTTTTGGGAGAGATATGAGCTTTTGCACATGAGTTATAGAGTTGTGCTGAACTGTAAGACTGTTTTGCCAAATGAACTTAGAGTTTTGAGAATGTCATTTCTGTTTCAAGAAATGAGCCAAAACAATGGAGAAAAACTGTAATACAGTTATTGTAATTACTCTCTGGACCAGCTTCAGTAAAGCTATAGTCTGGTTAAAGTACAACTGGTGTGAGGCTTCTTCATTCTCCTAGCAGGTGGAGCAACGGACACCCAGGTAACGGCAAATATATGTATATTGTTATTTTTTGGGTTGTTCTTTATTATTGGGCTTCACACCAACACTGTTACACAGCTGTGTCAAGCGGGTTGAGCCAATTTATTGAGGGTGGAAAAGCAGAGTACAGGCCCAATCAATTACCAGCAGCTCCTTAGGGGGTAAGTGCTACATATAACACTGTCACAATCTGCAACCTACCCATACCAACTGTAGGGGTCCTCGCACTCGCAGAATTTCAGTCCTTGGCCCTCTTGTCAGTGGTCTGTGTCCTGTGGCATCCCTGTGTGAGGATGGTGAGGCCTCTAACACATGTCTAATGGCATCCTCATATCAAAATGACAGCACTGAAGTGCTTCCTGTTATAGACATCAATTGCATAACTTCCACCACTCCTCCTGAGATAATTTCCTGTTTGATCACTATAAAGCTGAAAGGTTCCAGAGAGAGAGTGCTTAGTCGTTTTAGAGCTGTCCACAGTGTGCACCTGGTGCTTGCCGTGTGATCTCATTACCTGACCTTTGCTACATTTGTTGACTTTTATCCTTTGCTGCCTGCCCTGACCTTATTCTACGTTTGACTTTGATTATGGACTTTCCCTTTTTGTACCACATTTTTGGAAACTGTGCCGAATTCACCTCCTGAGTATCCTTATCCAAAGTGTGTGCCCCTGCTATTGGGCTCCCAATATCTAAACACTGACAAACAGTTACACGCTATCAACAGGCTGCTCTTTACACTTCCAGTACTCTTGGAAACATTTATGTCTTCACATCACTCCACTCTACACTGATGTCTTCATACCCCAATGTGTTAAAGACCTAATCAGTGAACTATGTGTGTGCGGGTTACTTGGGATACGCCTCTTTGGTAACTTCAGAGCAAGCAA